>NW_021703778.1:49632883-49661808 GCF_005190385.1 Monodon monoceros
GGTTGAATTTTGTCAAAAGCTTTTTCTGCATCTATTGAGATGATCATATGGTTTTTCTCCTTCAATTTGTTAATATGGTGTATCACGTTGATTGATTTGCGTATATTGAAGAATCCTTGCATTCCTGGGATAAACCCCACTTGATCATGGTGTATGATCCGTTTAATGTGCTGTTGGATTCTGTTTGCTAGTATTTTGTGGAGGATTTTTGCATCTATGTTCATCAGTGATATTGGCCTGTAGTTTTCTTTCTTTGTGACATCGTTGTCTGGTTTTGGTATCAGGGTGATGGTGGCCTCGTAGAATGAGTTTGGGAGTGTTCCTCCCTCTGCTATTTTTTGGAAGAGTTTGAGAAGGATAGGTGATAGCTCTTCTCTAAATGTTTGATAGAATTTGCCTGTGAAGCCATCTGGTCCTGGGCTTTTGCTTGTTGGAAGATTTTAAATCACAGTTTCAATTTCAGTGCTTGTGATTGGTCTGTTCATATTTTCTATTTCTTCCTGATTCAGTCTTGGAAGGTTGTGCCTTTCTAAGAATTTGTCCATTTCTTCCAGGTTGTCCATTTTATTGGCATAGAGTTGCTTGTAGTAATCTCTCATGATCTTTTGTATTTCTGCAGTGTCAGTTGTTACTTCTCCTTTTTCATTTCTAATTCTATTGATTTGAGTCTTCTCCCTTTTTTTCTTGATGAGTCTGGCTAATGGTTTATCAATTTTTATCCTTTCAAAGAACCAGCTTTTAGTTTTATTGATCTTTGCTATCGTTTCCTTCATTTCTTTTTCATTTATTTCTGATCTGATTTTTATGATTTCTTTCCTTCTGCTAACTTTGGGGTTTTTTTGTTCTTCTTTCTCTAATTGCTTTAGGTGCAAGGTTAGGTTGTTTATTCGAGATGTTTCCTGTTTCTTAAGGTAGGATTGTATTGCTATAAACTTCCCTCTTAGAACTGCTTTTGCTGCATCCCATAGATTTTGAGTCGTCGTGTCTCCTTTGTCATTTGTTTCTAGGTATTTTTTGATTTCCTCTTTGATTTCTTCAGTGATCACTTCGTTATTAAGCAGTGTATTGTTTAGCCTCCATGTGTTTGTATTTTTTACAGATCTTTTTCTGTAATTGATATCTAGTCTCATAGCGTTGTGGTCGGAAAAGATACTTGATACAATTTCAATTTTCTTAAATTTACCAAGGCTTGATTTGTGACCCAAGATATGATCTATCCTGGAGAATGTTCCATGAGCACTTGAGAAAAATGTGTATTCTGCTGTTTTTGGATGGAATGTCCTATAAATATCAATTAAGTCCATCTTGTTTAATGTATCATTTAAAACTTGTGTTTCCTTATTTATTTTCATTTTGGATGATCTGTCCATTGGTGAAAGTGGGGTGTTAAAGTCCCCTACTATGAATGTGTTACTGTCGATTTCCCCTTTTATGGCTGTTAGTATTTGCCTTCTGTATTGAGGTGCTCCTATGTTGGGTGCATAAATATTTACAATTGTTATATCTTCTTCTTGGATTGATCCCTTGATCATTATGTAGTGTCCTTCTTTGTCTCTTCTAATAGTCTTTATTTTAAAGTCTATTTTGTCTGATATGAGAATTGCTACTCCAGCTTTCTTTTGATTTCCATTTGCATGAAATACCTTTTTCCATCCCCTTACTTTCAGTCTGTATGTGTCTCTAGGTCTGAAGTGGGTCTCTTGTAGACAGCAAATATATGCGTCTTGTTTTTGTATCTATTCAGCCAATCTGTGTCTTTTGGTGGGAGCATTTAGTCCATTTACATTTAAGGTAATTATCGATATGTATGTTCCCATTCCCATTTTCTTAATTGCTTTGGGTTCATTATTGTAGGTCTTTTCCTTCTTTTGTGTTTCTTGCCTAGAGAAGTTCCTTTAGCAGTTGTTGTAGAGCTGGTTTGGTGGTGCTGAACTCTCAGCTTTTGCTTGTCTGTAAAGGTTTTAATTTCTCCATCAAATCTGAATGAGATCCTTGCTGGGTAGAGTAATCTTGGTTGCAGGTTTTTCTCCTTCAACACTTTCAATATGTCCTGCCACTCCCTTCTGGCTTGCAGAGTTTCTGCTGAAAGATCAGCTGTTAACCTTATGGGGATTCCCTTGTGTGTTATTTGTTGTTTTTCCCTTGCTGCTTTTAATATGCTTTCTTTGTATTTAATTTTTGACAGTTTGATTAATATGTGTCTTGGCGTATTTCTCCTTGGATTTATCCTGTATGGGACTCTCTGTGCTTCCTGGACTTGATTAACTATTTCCTTTCCCACATTAGGGAAGTTTTCAACTATAATCTCTTCAAATATTTTCTCAGTCCCTTTCTTTTTCTCTTCTTCTTCTGGAACTACTATGATTCGAATGTTGGTGTGTTTAATGTTGTCCCAGAGGTCTCTGAGACTGTCCTCAGTTCTTTTCATTCTTTTTTCTTTATTCTGCTCTGCATTCGTTTTTTCCACTATTTTATCTTCCAGGTCACTTATCCGTTCTTCTGCCTCAGTTATTCTGCTATTGATCTCATCTAGAGTATTTTTCATTTCAATTATTGTGTTGTTCATCATTGTTTGTTTCATCTTTAGTTCTTCTAGGTCCTTGTTAACTGTTTCTTGCATTTTGTCTATTTCCAAGATTTTGGATCATCTTTACTATCATTATTCTGAATTCTTTTTCAGGTAGATTGCCTATTTCCTCTTCATTTGTTAGGTCTGGTGTGTTTTTATCTTGCTCCTTCATCTGCTGTGTGTTTTTCTGTCTTTTCATTTTGCTTATCTTACTGTGTTTGGGGTCTCCTTTTTGCAGGCTGCAGGTTCGAAGTTCCCGTTGTTTTTAGTGTCTGTCCCCAGTGGCTAAGGTTGGTTCAGTGGGTTGTGTAGGCTTCCTGGTGGAGGGTACTAGTGCCTGTGTTGTGGTGGATGAGGCTGGATCTTGTCTTTCTGGTGGGCAGGTCCACGTCTGGTGGTGTGTTTTGGGCTGTCTGTAGACTTATTATGATTTGGGGCAGCCTCTCTGCTAATGAGTGGGGTTGTGTTCCTGTTTTGCTAGTTGTTTGGCATAGGTTGTCCAGCACTGTAGCTTGCTGGTCGTTGAGTGAAGCTGGGTGCTGGCGTTGAGATGGAGATCTCTGGGAGATTTTCGCCGTTTGATATTATGTGGAGCTGGGAGGTCTCTTGTGGACCAGTGTCCTGAAGTTGGCTCTCCCACCTCAGAGGCACAGCACTAACTCCTGGCTCCAGCACCAAGAGCCTTTCATCCACACGGCTCCTTAATTTGGGATGATTCGTTGTCTATTCGTGTATTCCACACATGCAGGGTACATCAAGTTGATTGTGGAGCTTTAACCCGCTGCTTCTGAGGCTGCTGGGAGAGATTTCCCTTTCTCTTCTTTGTTCTCACAGCTCCCAGGGGCTCAGCTTTGGATTTGGACCCGCCTGTGCGTGTAGGTTGCCGGAGGGCTTTGCTCAGACAGGACGGGTTTAAAGGAGCCGCTGATTTGGAGGCTCTGGCCCACTCAGGCTGGGGGGGTAGGGAGGGTCACGGAGTGCAGGTCGGGCCTGCAGCTGCAGAGGCCGTCGTGACGTTGCCAGCCTGAGGCGCACCGTGCGTTCTCCCGGGGGAGTTGTCCCTGGATCCCGGGACCCTGGTAGTGGCGGGCTGCACAGGCTCCCCGGAAGGGGTGTGTGGATAGTGACCTGTGTTCGCACACAGGCTTCTTGGTGGCGGTAGCAGCGGCCTTAGCGTCTCGTGTCTGTCTCTGGGGTCCGCACTTTTAGCCGCGGCTCGCGCCCGTCTCTGGAGCTCCCTTAAGCAGCGTTCTTAATCCCCTCTCCTCGTGCACCAGGAAACAAAGAGGGAAGAAAAAGTCTCTTGCCTCTTCAGCAGGCCCAGACTTTTCTCCGGACTCTCTCCCGGCTAGCCGCGGTGCACTAACGCCCTGCAGGCTGTGTTCACGCTGCCAACCGCAGTCCCCTCCCGGAGCCTCATCTCCCAGCCCCGCCCGCCCCTGCGGGCGAGCAGACAAGCCTCTCGGCTGATGAGTGCCGGTCGGCCCCCTTCCTCTGCGCTGGAATCTCTCCACTTTGCCCTTCGCACCCTTGTTGCTGTGCTCTCCTCCGCGGCTCCGAAGCTCCCCCACTCCGCCACCCGCAGACTCCGCCCGCGAAGGGGCTTCCTAGTGTGTGGACACTTTTCCTCCTTCACAGCTCCCGCCCGCTGGTGCAGGACCTGTCCCTATCCTTTTGTCTCTGTTTATTTTTTCCTTTTGCCCTAACCAGGTATGTGGGGGGTTCCTTGCCTTTTGGGAGGTCTGAGGTCTTCTGCCAGCGTTCAGTAGGTGCTCCGTAGGAGTTGTTCCACGCGTAGATGTATTTCTGGTGTATCTGTGGGGAGGAAGGTGATCTCCGCGTCTTACTCTAGATACCAATTTTTAAATGTTAGCCCCATCGAATCAGTCTCTGTGTCTCCCTCTCCCTCTCTAGATAGATAGGTAAATTGATAAAATGTATGTAATGTGCTTAAAATATCATACATTGAGCTTGGAACACTGTTCCCTCCTAAAATAAACAATTATGTTATAAGCATGTAGAATTAGAAAGGGTAGGTATATTTTTAAATGGTTGATCTGGCCTTATGGAAAAAAATGTTTAGTATTCTTTTTTGTGTCTATTTTTGCTTTGAAAATTCCATTTATAAAATCATACTTAATGCATATTAAATAGGTTTTTTTAAAAATAAAAATAGAAAGTAGGTGGGGGCATATGATGATCTAATCTTCAACCCTTGTTTATGATATCTATATAGCTTTCCTTTTTAAACAAATATTTTTAATATTAATACTTTACAGAAAATTTTAAAAAAATATTTATTTATTTGGCTATGTTGGGTCTTAGTTGTGGCACCCAGGATCTTCATTGTGGCACGCGGGATCTTTTCGTTGCGGTGTGCAGGCTTCTCTAGTTGCGGTGTGTGGGCTTCTCTAGTTGGGGCGTGTTTTGCAGATACTTAACATTTATTTATTTATATTTTTTAAGGTGATAATTTTAGCCTCTATAAATGTCAAACAAATATTTCATCATTTCGAAGAAAATAAATCTAAAAATTTTATCATTCATGCAGTTAGTTAAGTAGTTCTTTTATGTTTTATATCTAAAAGAGCTGATTTTAAGTGAAAAGTTGGTAGTGAGTGTAATGATATAAATTTTGCACTAACATTATAGCTACTAGTTATGTGTGGTACTAATGTTTAAATTATTGATATAACAAAATAATACTGAAAATTCAATTCCATAGTCACAGTAACTACATTTTAAGTGCTTAATGGCCACATGTGGCTAGTGACCACTATATTGGTCATGTAGCTAGAGAATATTTCCATCATTGTAGAAGTTCTGTTGGACCAGTGGTGTGAGTGACTGGAAAAAAAAAGAATACCTTAAAATTGGTAGTAGCAACTCATTTTTATCATGAAAGTCAAACTGCCACTGTGTTAATGCTACAGAATTGTAAAGAAAAACTTTCCCAGAATTCTTTTTAGACACCTCAAAGACAACTTTAGAAACAAAAGAACTTGTCCACATTTTGAAAAATTTTCCTTTCCTCAATTTCCTCCCCTTTCCTTCCCTTTTGAAATGGCTTTATTTTAATATTTGTAATGCTTGTATTCAATGAATTTCCAATGAAATTTTTGTTTTAATGAACTTGGGACATAAAATATCTGTGATTATTTTGATGGATGCATTCCAAGAAATTTGGGTATTTGCCATGGTTTTTCATTGTTTTTCTTTTAGAACCAAGAAAATAAAAAACCCCAAAGATGCTATGCTTTCATATCCAAATAATCAAAATTTGCACTTTCCCATAAAACACTGACATATGTTTGGGATTATCTTTTTGTATTGCTTATGACTAGATTACTCATTATTTGCCCAGTGTAGTCATTACATTTTTGCTGGGAAACAGGATGTCAGTGGTAACTTCTAGTCGTCCTTGACCTAACAGTGATTGCACAGCCCTTGTCAGGAGGGGTTAGTGAGCTGTTAATGCTCTTAAGCACGTTTCTTATTGCCCCTTCTCCCTCTCCCTAGTACCTCCCCTCATCTCTCTCCTCCCAAAATGTGTGTCAGGCTTTCTAGGATAATTCAAATGAAAACGATACTTAATAACATTCCTTTGTGTCACTCGTTTCAGAAGAAAGGAATTTAACCATCAGAGATTTTGATGATGGTAGATGCAGATATTGAGAATCTGATGTGTTTTTCTATCTCCCGGAAACACCAAGGAAATGTGACAAGTGTTTAAGACAGGCTCATGCTTTTTTGGTCTGCTTAATGTTTATTTGGAGAGAAATTTTAAAAGAGGAAAATGAGTAGTTAATGGGAAGTGAGCCAGGAGACAAGAGGGTAAATGGTAAGGGACATTGGGGAGCAAATGGTGAGTAGGACTGTGGAGGGCCTTTCTGCTATTGTGGACAAGGAAAGGTGGTGCTGCTAATTTCTCTCTGTTCCCATTAGCCCGCCGGAGCTTCTGACTTTCCTGCTGAGAGATCCTCCTCTATAGCATATATAAAAGAGGGAGAAATACTGGAGGAGGAATGAAATAATATTCCTGGTAGTAAAAGAGGTTTACCTTAGTTGTTCTCCTATAGCCACATGGTATTTAACCCTTGCTGTATGCTTGCCCAGAAGCAGTGACACCAAATTATTAATCCAACTAGAAAGCTTGTTGAGTATGTTGTGGTGGGTTTTGAATGAAGTACTTTTTGCCTTCAGTACCAAAACTTTATTAACTTTATTAAAATTAAATTGAGGTGAAATTGACATAATGTAAAATTAACCATTTTAAAGTGAAAAATTAAGTAACATTTAGTATATTCACAGTGTTGCACAACCACCACCTCTTTCTAGCTCCAAACATATCCATGACTCCAAAGGAAAACCCCTTATCCATTAAGCAGTTTCTCCCCACTCTCCTCCACACCCCAGCCCTGCAACCAGCAATCTGTGTTCTATCTCTCTGGATTTATCTGTTTTGGATATTTCGTATAAATGGGATCATTCAGTATGTCACCTTTTGTGTAGGGCTTCTTTTCACTTAGCAAAATGTTCTCAAGTTTCATCCAAGTGGTAGCATGTATCATTCCTTCGTTCCGTCTTATGACTTAATTAGATTCCACTGTATGAGTATACTATAATTTATCTGTTAATCCATTGATGGACATTTGGGCTGTTCCCACCTTATGGTTATTATGAACAGTGCTGCTATGAGCATGGGTGTACATGTACATGTTTAAGTACCTGTTTTTAATTATTTTGGGTATATATATAGGAGTAGAATTATGGAGTCTTACGGCAATTCTATGTTTAACTTTTTGAGGAACAGCCAAACTGTTTTCTACGGTGGCTGAACCATTTTACATTACTGCCAGCAATGTACAAGGGTTCCAGTTTCTCCACATCCTTGTCAATAGTTGTTATTTTACATTTTTAACAAATTATGGCTATCCTAGTGGTTTTGAAGTGGTACCTCATTGTGGCTTTGATTTGCATTTCCCTAATGCTAATGAATTTGGGTGTCTTTTCATGTGCTCTTGACCATTTGCATATCTTCTTTAAAGAATGTCTTTTCAAATCCTTTGCCTGTTTTCAATTGGGTTGTTTGTTTTTTGTGGTTGAGTTGTAAGTGTTCTTTATATATTCTGAATGCTAGACCCCATTGGATATATGATTTGCAGATATTTTCTCCTATATATTGCCTTTTCACTTTCTTGAAATGTCCTTTTATGCACAAAAATTTTAAATTTTGATGAAGTCCAGTTTATCTATTTTTTCTATTGTTGCTCCTGCTTTTGGTTTCATATCTATGAATCCATTGCCAAATCCATGATCGTGAAGATTTACCCATGTTTTCTTCTATGAGTTTTATGGTTTTAGCTCTTAGATATAAGTCTTTGATCCGTTTTTAGTTAATTTTTAGTTAACTTTTGTATATGGTGTGAGGTAGAAGTCTGACTTTATTCTACTTTTTATAACTGCTGTAAAAACTATGCACTTAATTCATGACTTCTTTGAAATGTGTTGTTAGAGGCTGGATGGCAGGTTTTGCAGAACCCTGAATCCTAGTGGTTTGTAACAGCACAATGATTTCTCATTCATGCTGCACTACTCTCTCAGATCTCTCGGGGACTTTGGTTCATGGTATCTTTACTCAGGGATGAAAGCTGATAAAGGTCACTGTGGACCTTTCGTGCTCAAGCTCTCTAAGGCCTCTACTTTGACATAATTCCATTGACTGAAGCAAGTCACTTAGCCACGTCAAGCTTGAAGAGAGAAGTGTAATCCTACCAGCTGCCCAGAAGGAGAAGAAAAGAAAGTAAGTAGTGCACAGTCACTACAAGAGAACAGGATTGAACATGTGTTTGCAACATATTCGAAATATTTGTTCCAAGATACACAATTTTAAAACATTCCCATTTAAGGGGGTTCAAAGTTCTCCGTAAAAGGACATGGTAAAGCATCATTGATTCAAAATTTGAGGTAAATTTTATACTAACTGTGCTTGCTGAAGTTTACCTTTACATTATTTGTAAAGAAAAAATTGTTCAGTTAAGTGATAGTATGAGATTTAATGAAGAGAATTTTGTCTTAATTTATAAAACAATTTTTAAGTAGTTTAGTAGGAAGTATTCATACTCAAGGAATTTGGGTACAGGTTGTTTATTAAAACTTTTTTATGTCAAAATTGTTTGACATAAAAGAAGGAAATATTAGTAATAACAGTTTTGCAAGGCACTTTAAGGTTATTACTTTTTTTTTTTTTTTTTTTTTTTTTTTTGCGGTACGCAGGCCTCTCACTGTTGTGGCCTCTCCCGTTGCGGAGCACAGGCTCCAGACGCGCAGGCTCAGCGGCCATGGCTCACGGGCCCAGCCACTCCACGGCATGTGGGATCTTCCCGGACCGGGGCACGAACCCGTGTCCCCTGCATCGGCAGGCGGACTCTCAACCACTGCACCATCAGGGAAGCCCTAAGGTTATTACTTTTGTCTATCAGGATTTTAAAACTTAAAAACATTTTAAAACTTAATAGACTAAATCCTATAAATCAAGATAAACTAGTTTGTGTGGCATCTGTAATCCAGCATTAGAGCTTAGTTACCCGCAGAGTAACAAAAATGTTGATGTTAACATATAGTTGTCCAGTCTCTTACCCACTTTTCATAAACTATGGAAATAGAAAAATTAAAATGTATAATATTTCTCTTATCTTATTCAGTTACATTGCTAAAATGTGCCACTAGATAGCAGAGAATGTATTATAGAACACCAGTAGGTGTCAGCCACAGCCTTTGCAGCAGGCTGATTATTTACCAGGCTTTTGGGGTTTTTTAAAACCCAGTATTCTGATGAACTGCAATTTTCTCAAGGTTGGTGTGCTTATTTTTAAATTAAAACTCAGGGTACTTACTAATAAAGACATAGTGATGCACTAATGGCAGCAGGAACATTATTCAGTGCTTAATTGTGTGTGTAGCTAAATAGCTCAAAGAGGTAACTAGTTTGTCATGGAAAAATTGTGATGCTGTCTGATGGAGACAAGTAGGTATCTGGAAAGAATGACCATGAGTCCTTTAGTTAGCCAGATATGATACTGATATTGTAGCAGATCAAACTAGATGAGGGTCTAATACCACTTCTTTTCTGGACAAGCCTTTCCTTTTTAGAGGAACAACTATTAAGCCCCTTACCTCCCCTCCACCACCCACAGAGTGCTTTAGTTTGCCTGGGATGCTTTGTAAGTATGCTTAAAAGTGGAAGTGTATATTCCTCTTACTAGGCGAGATACCAGTACTAGAAGAAACATTTTGGGGACTTGGACAGATCCAAGAGCAACATTCAAGGAAAGACCATTCATGAAGGACCTCATTGCAGATATTGATGTCAAAACATGGGGGAAAGGGAATCACAGCATTCAGCATTGGAAAACAAAATGTGGTTTTATCAAAAGTGGGAACTCAATAAATGTTTCACTGACTTCATAAACAGTATTCATATTCAGTGCTATTTTATTGTAAAAGGGCGAGGATATTATATGTGTAAGTAGCTTGGGATACTGTTGCTAAGTATTTAAATACATCAATATACCTATATGAAATTAATAGTTTTATTTCCTTGATTAAAATAAACTAGTGGATTTCCATTGTGTTCAAGATTTTTAAAAATAGTTTTTCCTCAATATAAAATATAAGCCCTTAGTGATCTGTTCCTTGGTACTCTCTGCAAAATCATATACCTTCATACCTGATGGCCCAGAAATACCAAACTAATGGCATTTCTCTTATTGAGTGTTTAGAACCTAAATTGCATATCATATGATTGGTTACTCAATTATGTAGCAATTTAAATACTACATTTTAAAATTATTTTTTTTTAATTTAAAAGACATACATGCTCATTGTTAAAGATTCAGATGATAAAAAAGTAGATGGAGAATAGCAACACTGGTTCTTTTCCTAATGATAATCACTGTTTATAAGTTTCTCTGAGAAAAATTATTTGTTACAAATCTAAAACTTTATAGTCCCCCAAACTTTTGTTTTTCTATTGACACCATTGTTTTTATAACAGGTGTTTGAAAATATAAGATTTTTGTCATGAGTACTGTTGGGGAGTTACAGCAGAAAAAATTATATTTTTGATTTCCCAAACATACCTCTCTCTCTTTTTGTCTTTTCATATGTTGCTTCATGTGCCTACAAAGCTAACCAGAACTTTCCTCCTCCCTGCTCCATGGCAACCTCTGATAATTTATATTTGTCTTTCAAGCCTCAGGTTAGACATAATTTCTTTTAAAAAGTCATTCCTGATTCTTTGTTACTGATATTTGGCTTAACTCTACAGTATGTTTTAATGTAGAATAAAAAAAAATTACTCCTAACTCAGTGTGCTCCTTTAGCTTTAACAACTCCTGTCTTTGTGTTTATGTGTATCTGTGTGCATGTGCATGTGTGAGAGATGCAGGCTGACTTTCAGTTACTTACAGGAGGCTTTTCCTTCTACCCAGGGCCTCCAGCAGAGAGAAGTCTGCTTTCAGTCTACGACTGGAATTTTTCTAGGATTCTTTTCATGGAACAGCCAGTCCTTCCAGAGCTATGACTCTGTGTAAGAGACCTAGACCCATCTCCCTTCCTCTCCTCCCAGTGGCCAGTTTCCTATCCCTGCCACATCACACTCCTACTCCGAACTTAGAACTTGGGCCAGATGTGACACTCCCTTAGACCACCTGAGCTCCAGCTTACTCTTTTTATCCTGAGTTTGGTTAGGTTTTGGTGTCAGCCCCCTGGGATTTTAGTTTCTTCCTCCTGAGGTGCAATTTGGGATTTTGGTTTGGCGGGGGGTAGGTGTTATTTTCTTAGGGCTGCTATAACAAATTACACAGGCTGTGTGACTTAAAATAACAGAAATTGATTGTCTCACAGTTCTGGAGGGCAGAAGTTCAAAATCAAGGTGTTGGCTGGGTTGGTTTCTTCTTGTGGCTCTGAGGAAGAATCTGTTCCTTTCTCTGAGCTTCTGGAGGTTGCCAGCGGTGTTCCTTGACTTTGCAGCTGCATCACTCCAATCTCTGGCTCCGACGTCACATAGTGTTATTCCCTCTGTCTGTGTCTGTTAAAAACATTTTCATTTCTTCCATGATTGTGGAGTATGAGATCTGGTTTCTGTTCAAATGTATAAATTTAAATTGTAGTATGGTCTATGTAAGTATAAACCCAGACCTGCTGATTTATTATTTTCACATTTTCTGAAAATTTACAGCCCTTCAAAAGATAGTACTTTGTGTTTAAGCTATTTAGAAATGTTTATACATTTTTCAAAAATAAAATTTAATTCTGAGTTTTTAATTTTCAGCCAGAAAACCTTGCTCAGAAGCTTCCAAACCTTGTGGAACTGTGAGTCTGCTTATTCAAATTTTTTTAAAAGACAAGAATGAACATAATTTTAAGTTATTTGAAATAATGGGAAATACAATTTTAATGTATTAATTTATTATTTTTTGGTATTATGATCATAGTGCTCATGTAGGTAGACCTGTGGTTCTGCTAAACCCAATAGTATTTTAAAGTATTTTACCATTTAAATTTGTGTTTTAAATATCTTACTTCAGGGTAGTGTAGGTGATGAAAGATACATTTTTTCTGGGGGCAGCATCTTTGTCACAGAATCCTTCTGGATAGTCCATGTAATTGGGAATATTTATTATTATTATTGTTACTACTACTACATGTGATACTGATATAAACAGTCTGATGGTATAAAAGATTTAAAATATAGAGTAAAAGCCCCCTTCCTTACATCCTACATCTGTTTTAGTTCTGTTGATGATTTACCTCCATAATACTAAATAATGTTTACACCTTTGTTTTTTAGTACATCAACTTCAAGTATCTGTTCACTAAAGAAGATAAGAAATTTCAATATCTTGTATTTCCCTTTCTTTCTACCTGTCTAATTCCGTTGAAGGAGGAATTTGCATCACCTTTCCTTGTTCCTTTTATTATTTGGTATGATTTTCAGGAGGTAAAGTAGGGAAAGCTAACTTTACACCTTCCTCTATAAGCCGGGAGTCTCTGTCGTTTTCTTTTTTATCCATCCTTTTATTTTAAAAAATTTCAAAACAACAAAAAAGTTGAAAGCATAGTACAGTGAGCATCCATACAATTGATTCTTGAACAACATGGGGGTTAGAGGTGCCACTCCCTCATAGTTGAAAATCCAAGTATAACTTTATAGTCGGCTCTCCATATCCACAGTTCCACATCTGTGGACTCATCCAACCTCAGATGGTGTAGAACTGTAGTAGGTACTTGTTGAAAAAAAAAATCAGAGTATAAATGGACTTGTGTAGTTCAGACCCGTGTTGTTCAAGGATCAACTGTTCAGTCTTCACCTAAATTTAACCACTTAACATTTTGCCACATTTCCTTTCTCTCTTTGCCTTTCCTACCTTCTCTTTACTCTCGCTCTCTCCCTCCACCTTCCTTCTCTCCCTCTCTCACACACATTATACTTTACCCCTAAATACATTAGTATGTATCTCCTAAGAATAAAGACGTTTTTGCACATAGCTGTATTGTTTTTAGGCCTAAGAAAAGTAATATTATTTCAATAATATCATCTAATATATAGTTCGTATTTAAATTATCCCAATTTTCCCCCCAAAATATCTTTTTGAAGTAGATGTCTGGATTTGTCTGATTGTTTCCTCTGGATTAGGTTCAGTTTAAACATCTTTGGTGATGTTCTACCCCATTTGCTTTATCAAGTTTTTGCTTTCATTCTCTTTATACATATTATATGTGTATTTATTTTTTTTCTGAAGCTTTTGAGAAAAAGTTACATACATTGTGGTTCTTTACCCTTAAATACTTCAGTGTGTATTTCCAAGAACAAGGATGCCTTAACATTTTTTTAGGTCTACTTTTCTGTCCTTAATAGGTGCTTTATATTTTTCTTCATATAGATTTTGAACATTTCTAATAGTTTGTTCCTAAATATTTATTTTTTTTGCTGTGTAAATGATTTTTCTTATCTGTTATATCTTCTAACTGGCTCTTTTTTGTATATAGGAGCACTATGGGTTTTTGCATGTTAACTTTATATCTTGCTCCTTCCTGAAATCTTTTATTGTTTGAGTTAGTTTTATCATTGATTCTCCAGAGTTTTCCAGGTATACTCTCATGTCTGAAAATACAGACAGTGTTATTTCTTCTTTTCCAAATCTTTAATTATCTCCTCTATTCTGATTGCATTGGCTAGTCCTTCTCCAGAGCAGTGTGAAATTGTACTTGAGGTAGTGGGCATCCTTGTCATCTTTCTGACCTTAGTGGGAATACCTCCAGGTTTTCCCCACTAAGAAAGATGCTGGCTTTACAGTTAACACAATTCTTTTGTGTTCAGTAAATATCCATCTGTGTTAGTAATCTATTGCTGCTTAACAGATTACCCAAAATGTACTTGCTTAAAATGTAGGTGTGCTTAAAAGAGTAAACACTTATTCTCTGATATTTTCTGAAGGTCCAGAATCTGGGCTTGGCTTAGCTGGGTGACTTTGCTTCAATGTCTCTTTCAAGTCTCTAATCAAGATTGTTGCCCAGGGCTGCTGACTTACCTGAAAGCTCAACTGAAGAAAGATCCTCTTCTGTGTTCACTCATGTGGTTGTTGGCAGGATTCAACCAATTTCTTGCAGTTCGTTGGACTGAGGGCCTCAGTTCCTAGCTGGCTGTTGGCCAGAGAACTCCTTTAGTTCCTTGCCACTTAGCCTCTGTTATGTTGCTCACAACATGGCAGCTGATTTCCATCAGAGTGAGCAAGCAGAAGAGCAAGAGAGGGTATGCAAGACAAGAGCCATAGTCTCTTTCTGACCTAATTGTGGAAGTGGCATCCTGTCACTGTTACTATATCTGTCCTTTAGAAGGGAGCCACTAGATCTAATGAACACTCAAGGGGAGGCTATTACACAAGGTCCTGAATGCCAGGTAGCAGAGATCATTGGGGACCATCCTAGGGGCTACTTACCACACTATTAATTCCTATTTTCTCAAGATTTTTTTGTTACTAATGGGTGTGAAATTTTTTCAAAGGTTTTTTCAGACTTTAAAGCTAAAGGAAAAATTCTTGGGGGTTTCAGGCAAAAAGGTGAAACAATCATGAAGATGAAGAAGATTGCACCGTAAGACTCCACACTGAATTATCAATGGCTGTTGAATTCTAACTTGACGGTTTTTATTTCTTTGAGCCCTTTAAAAGTATTTGTCTCCTGAGGTTGCTGTCTTTTCTTGAGGTTGCTATCCATTGTTGTTGTTGACATTTTTCTGGGTTTTCATATATTAATTTTAGATTATATTCTGACAAATGAGGACATATGTTTTGGAGACTGGAATCTGTTATATTTCATCAAAGAGTGTTGATGTTTTTATTGGGCTGGCCGGAAAGTTTGTTTGGGTTTTTCCATAACATCTTATGGAAAAACCTGAACGAACTTTCCGGCCAGCCCAATATTTCAGTGATTAATTTACCTGGTTTGATTCAAGCAGTAAACAGCCTCTTGGAAGGCAGCTGAAATCTCAGTCTGGTTCTTTTATCTTTAGTTGTAGTTTCCTCCACATGTAAATGGTTTTGCAGTCAGCCACTGATTTAGGCAAAGTTTATACATAGGATTTGGGGTTTCCCCTCCCTGGCTTTTATTTTTTTTTCTGGTATTCTCCCTTTATTTGTCAGGGGCCATGGTTGCCCTGAACTCTGTCCTCCTTTAGGCTAGCAACACTGCAGTTTTCTATTGGAATTTTAGCCATTTTTTTGTGATAACTGTATCCTTCCTTAGACTAAATGCTTTTTTTTTTTTTTAAATGAAACCCAGAATCACCCAGTGCCGTTCGTTCTTATAAGTTTTGACTCTCCTTCAGAATTGGCTTTTTTGTTTACTCTTGCAGTGCCTTAGGTTCATTTTGTCTGTGTGTGTTGTTCAGTGTTTTAGTTGCCAGAGGATTGGTCCAGTAGGAGTTTATTCTGCTGTACTGGAATTAGAACTTGCATTCTTTTATTTTAATCTGTTTCTGCCTTTATAACTCAAGTGGGTTTCTTGAGGTCAACATTAGTTGGTTCTTTGATTTTGACCAGTCTAACAATCTGGCTCATTTAACTGGAGTGTTTAGACTGTTTATGTTTAATATGATTACTGATATGATTGAATTTAAGTTCACCAACTTAACAGTTTGTCTTCTGTTTGTCCCAGTTGTTCTTTGTTATTTTTTCCCTCTTTACTTTTCTTCTTTTAAATTATTTTTGTGTTATTTAGGATTAAATTTTACTACCATTATTGATTTATTAACTCTACTTCATTTCAATGTTGAAAGGTTTATATTGTGTTTCTTTAACCTATTATAATCTACCTTCACATAATATACTACTTCACATTTAATATAAGAACCTTAGATCAATACTTTCAGTTCATCGCTCCTATCCTTTGTGCTACTGTCCTGTGTTTTACATGTGTGTGAGTGTTGTGAGAGAGATAGATCTATGTATGTATAAACCATGTATATATCAGTCAGGGTCCAGTTAGGAGATAGAAACCATACCCCTATTTAAGCAGGGAGAATTAATATAAAGAACTGTTAACTAGTAAAATGTTATTAACTACTAAAAAAGGTAAAAGAGGACTCCATGGTATTCATAATTAATTAGTAAGTACAAAAAAGTAGATCTGGACCAAGAGAAAGTAGACAATGAAGGAACTAAAGACTTAGGAGAGCCCCAAACCTAGGCTGAGATTAGACTTCTTCAAATAAGATGTGGCTGCCACAAAACATACAGTGCTCTGGTTGTGAAGAACCTTGCCATCTGGTTAGGCCAGAGCAGATCTGTAATATCAGCTCACTGTTGCAGGACGGTGTTGGTAATGTAGAGCTGATCTATTAGAAACAGTCTGACTGGTAGGAAGGAGGCAATTGCCTGAGAGCATGGCAGAGCTAACGCAGAAGTAGCCACAGGGTGGGAAGACAGTTGCTTGAGGCCAGCTGAAGTTCTTTATAGGAGTGCATTGTTGGATAGGGAGAGTGTGGCCTGAGGATAATAGCCTGAGGTGCCACAAAAGTGACTTCATGGTCACTTTGAGAATGTAGTTTAAGGTTGTCCAAGAGGACTACTGGGCCTTGGCTGTGTGCTGAATAAAAAATTGAAAGGGGACTGGATCCAGAAGGGAAATGCCTTCCTGCTACTCTCATCTTGCAGAGTCACTCCAGTACCCTCTTTTGATAACATTAGGCCTAACATTAGATCAGTTGGCAAAGGAGAAATTTTGACAGGGTCCAGCTCCAATATGGCATAGCAGGTAGATTTGGAGCTGAGAGACAAAATTGATAACTGGCAAAATACACTATTATAATTTTGAATTTAAGTTGTTAATTAAAGAACTTTTAAAATGAGAAAAAAAAGTCTTTAATATTAATTCCTATATTCTCTCAGATTTGGTTTGCCTGAAAAATGTCTTTATTTCCTTTTTTAAAAATTAAACTTTTTACTTTGAGATAATGGTAGTCACACGTAATCTTAAGAAATAATACGTAAACATCCTTGTGTACTCTTTGAGCTTCTGCCGGTGTTCATGTCTTGTATAACTACAGTATAAGATCACCACCAGGAAATTGACATTGCTACAATCCACTGATATTATTCAGTTTTCATCATTTTCTACCCTTTTATAATCACATTCCCCCTGTCCCCCAAACCCTGGCAACTACTACTCTGTTCTCCATCTCTATGATTTTGTCATTTTAATTTGTTATGTTATATAAATCATATAGTATATAACCTTTCAGGACTGGCTTTTTTTTTCATTGAGCATAATTTCCTTGAGAGCTATTTAAGTTGTTGCATGTACCAATAGTTCCTTTATGTTGTTGGGTTATATTTCACAGTATGGATGTAATGGAGTTTGTTCATCCACTCACTTATTGAAGGACATATTGGTTGTTTCCAGTTTTTAGCTATTATGAAATTTTAGCTGCTATGAACATTCATGTACATGTTTTTTTGTGTGTGAATAAGTTTTCATTTCTCTGCGATAAATGCTTAAGAATGTAATTGCTGAGTCACGTGGAAATTGCATGTTTCATTTTTTAAATTGAGATATAATTTACGTACCATAAAATTTTAATCATACACTTTTAAAGTGTATGGTTCAGTGGTTTTGGTATATAAACAAGGTTGAGCAACCATTATCACTGTCTAATCCAGAACATTTTCATCATCCCAAAAGAAACCCATCAATAGTCATTCCCCTCCCCCAATTCCTTGTAACTCCCTAATAGGTGTGAACTGGTATCTTGTAGTTTTCATTTGTATTTTTCTAATGACTAATGATGTCTTTTCCTGTGCTTATTGGCCATTTGTATATTTTCTTTGGGGAAATCATTCAAATCTGCTGTCCATTTAAAAATTATTATCTAAGAGTGTTTTATGTATTTGGAATACCAGACCCTTATCATATATATCAGCAGTCCCCAACCTTTTTGGCATCAAGGACTGGTTTTGGGGAAGATAATTTTTCCACGGACGGGGTGGGGGCAGGTGGTTCAGGTGGTGATGCAAGCGATGGGGAGCAGTGGGGAGCGGCAGATGAAGCTTCTCTTGCTCGCCTGTCGCTACCTCCTGCTGTGCGGCCTGGTTCCTAATAGGGCACTGACTAGTACCGCTCTGCGGCCTGGGGTTTGGGGACCCCTGATATATATGATTTGCAAATATTTTCTCCCATTCTGTGGTTTATCTTTCACTTTCTTGATAAATTTTTATTTGGTTGCTTGTGTTTTGTTGTCATGTCTGAGAAACTTTCTAATCCAATGTCATGAAGATTTATCCCTCTTTTCTTATTTGAGTTGTATAATTTTAGCTCTTACATTTAGGTCTTTGATCCATTTTGAGTTAATTTTTGCATATGATATGATGTAGAAGTCTATGTTCTGTTTTTGCATGGGATATCCAGTTATCTCACCACCATTTATTGAGAAGGCTACTCTTTTCCCCATTGAATTGTCTTGGCATGTTTGTTAAAAATCAGTTGACCATAGACACATGGGCATGTTTCTGGATTTTCACTTCTGTTCCATTGATCTGTATGTTTTATCTTTTTGCCAGTACCATGCAAACTTGATTACTCTTTGTAGTGAGTTTTGAAATTGAGAAGTATGGATCCTCCAACATTATCCTTATTTTTAAAAATTGTTTTAGCTATTCTAAATCCCTTGCATTTCCATGTGAATTTTAAGATCCACTTGTCAATTCATGCAAAAAAAAAAAAAAAAAACGCCAGATGTGATTGTTGATAACGACTACGCTGAATCTTTAGATCAGTTTGTGGATTATTGCCATCTTAACAGTATTATGTCTTCTAATTTTTGAATGTGGGATATCTTTCTATTTATTTAGGTCTTCTTTTAAAATTTGAACATTGAACATTTTTCAGTGTAAAAATGCTGAATTTCTTCTGTTAGATTTAT
This sequence comes from Monodon monoceros, assembly GCF_005190385.1. NCBI lineage: Eukaryota > Metazoa > Chordata > Mammalia > Artiodactyla > Monodontidae > Monodon > Monodon monoceros. Next base: position 49,651,933 of record NW_021703778.1, read on the forward strand.
TCTTTTTGATGCTATTGTACATAGAACTATATTCTTCTTCTTTTTTTTTTTTTTTTTCCGCGGGCCTCTCACTGTTGTGGCCTCTCCCGTTGCGGAACACAGGCTCCAGACGCGCAGACTCAGCGGCCATGGCTCACGGGCCCAGCCGCTCCACGGCATGTGGGATCTTCCCGGACTGGGGCACGAACCCGTGTCCCCTGCATTGGCAGGTGGACTCTCAACCACTGCGCCACCAGGGAAGCCCAAGAACTATATTCTTAACTTCACTTTAGAATTGTTCAGTACCTAGTATATAAAAATACAGTTGATTTTTGTATATTGATATTATATCCTCCAACCTTGTCAAATTCATTCATTAGCTCTTTTTTGTTGTTGAATTCCTTGGGGTTTTCTATATATAAGATCAAGTCATCTACCAGTAAAGAGTTGTATTTCTTCTTTTCTGATCTGTATGCCTTTTATTTCTTTTTCTTGCTTAGTTGCCCTGGCTAGAACATAGAATGTTGAATAGAAGTGATGAGACAAGACATCTTTGTGTTGTTCTTGTGCTCAGTTACCTTAGTGGTCAGCTAATGATCAAGCAGAGATTTCCTTACCTACCTGAATCTGCTAAGTCTCCCAGTCCTTGCTGAGGGTCTCTGTATATGTATTGTGGCATGCTTTCCCCTCTCATCTAGGCACTTGACAACTTTGCCTTAGACTTCACTTCTTATGTAGAACTTCAAGTCCAGCAGAGGTGAGAGCTTAGGGTCTTCTCGGGTCTTTCCTGAGCATATGTGCATGAGCTCTGGGCATGCATGTGACCTTCTAGATTTCTAGAAATATGTCAGAGTTTTTCAAAGTTCCTTTGGAAGGAACTCCCCAACGTTTTCATTTAAGGTTTTTGGTTGTCTGTTGTTTGCTCCAGCTGTTATCTAGTGCCTCAGGCACCAGCGAAGTTAAACAATTGCCTGTAATTTATCTCAATTGGGGAAAGGGTTTTTGTACTGGGCAAGCTTCTAGTCAGATCAAGTTAAAAACAGCCTTGCAAGTGGGGTCTTTCAGAGATCCATGAGACAGTCAAATGACAGTTCTCTGGAAATGAACTCCAACTTGGTTCTGCCCCTTTAGGTACTAGCCAGGCTACTGCAATTGAAGTGAAAAGCAAAGTGATTTTATAGGCTTCTGCAGAGGTGGAGAGTAGGGTATAGGACTGGGGCAAGTAAAAATACCCCAAAGTTCACAGCTTAGTCTTCTTACTGAGATTTTTGCCATTTTTCTTACATAAACCCTGCCTGTATTACTGCAAGTCTTTGGTTAATTTCCAGAGTTCTGTACATGTAGCTTCTGATAATTTTTGCCAATATTATTGTTGATTTTACAAATAAAGAGAATTTTTGGCGGTCCTTACTCTGCCACTTTTGATCTGAATTTGTAGTTTCATTAAAAACTGCCAAATAATTTCCCAGGTTGGCTGTACCATTTTACATTCTCCCCCGGCAATGTGTTGATTTTTCCAGTTTCTCCACATCTCACCTGCATTATTTTGTTGTCATTACTTTAAATTTTTGTCATTCAGATAGATGTGTGGTTTTATCTAATTATGGTTTTAATTTGTATTTCTCTAATGGCTTATAACGTTAATTTAACATCTTTTCAAGTACTTGTGATCTTTATCTTTTCTTCAGTGAAATGTCTGTTCATGTCTATTGCTCATTTTCTATTTGGATATTTTTCTTTAGTTGTAAGAGTTTTAAGAGTTCTTTACGTATTCTAGAAAACAGTCCTTGGTTGTATAGGTTGTTTACAAATATTTTCTCCCTCTGTATAACTTCTATTTTCATGTTCTTTTGTAGAGCAGAAGTTTTACATTTTGATGAGGTCCACTTTGTCAATTTTTGCTTTTATGTATCATGTTTTTAGCGTCAAATTTAAGAACTTTGTCTAGTCCTAGACCCTGAAGATTTTCTCCTGCTTTTTTTCTCTAAAAGTTGTATAGTTTTTTGCTTTACATTCATCTTCATAGTTCTGAAATGTGTATGTTTTGCCTTCTGGAATTAGAGTTCTTGGTTGTCAGTTACTTTTTTTCTTTCAACATTTTCATGGTGTTTATTGTCTTCTGGCTTGCATACTTTCTGAAGAGACATCTGCTGACATTCCTATATTTCTTCATCAGTATGTAATGTGTCTTTTTTCCTTGGGCTACTTTGAAGAATTTCTGATTCTTCTATTGGTTTTCAGGGATTTGATTTTGATGTACTTTGTTGTGGTTTTCTTTTTCTTTATCCTTGACATTCATTGAGCTTCTTGGGTTTGTGTCTTTATAGTTTGCATCAAATTTGGATTTTTTTAAACATATTTCTTTAGATATTTATTTCTATACCCCTATCTCTGGTCCCTGCTTCTGGGACTCTTACATGTTTGTTAGTTTAATATGGTCCCATAATCACTGACACACTGTTAAGTTCTATTCTTTTCAGTCTTTTTTTTTTTAATGTACTTCAGTTAGGACATATTATATTTCTCTGTCTTCAGGGTTGGTAGTATTTTCTTCTTCAGTATCTAATAAGTTGTTAATCCAACCTAGTGACATTTTCACTTAGTTTGTTGTGTATTTGATCTCTAGAAGCTCTATTTGGTTCTTCTTTATATGTTAACATTTCTCTCACAATGTTTATATTTTTCTTTGAATACCCAAATATAGTTGTTATAGTTGTTTTGTTTTAAAGTTCTTATTTGCTAATTCCATCATTTGTGTCATACTGGTTCCGTTTGTATTAACTGTTTTTTATCCTAGTTATTGGTCACATTTTCCTAATTCTTAGCACTTTTTGATTAGATGCTGGGCCTTATGAATACTTTATTGTGTCTACACTTTGTTGTCTTCCTTTTTGTGGTGCTTTGTTTTGGCCTGCAGTTATTTGCAATTTAATTTGATCCTTTCATGGCCTGTCTTTATGCTTGTTAGGACAGGTCTAGAGTAACTTCTACTAAAGGGATAGTTTAGCCCTATTACCCACACAGGACTTTTCTAGAATCTTGTTTAAATGAACCAAGTGATCAACAAGGATTTGGTACACTTGCTGCTCAGGACTTGAATGCTTTCTAGCCCTGTATGAGCTCTGTGGACTGTTCAGCTGATAGGTTTTCAGTTACTTTTTGACTGGAGTGCATTATAGAATTCAGCTAAGAGTCAAAGGATCCCTTGAAGTTTTTTTTTTCAGTAGTGCCCTCTCCTCCAGAACTGTACCCACAACTTCCAGCTGCTTCAGGTTCCCTGAACTCTGATATGTTTCTTCATAACTCAGTGAGACTTCATTCTTTGTTTGGGATCCCATTTTTGTACCACAGTGCACAATTTGCCTCCAGACATAAATCTGTGGACCTTGTGTGGCTCACCTCACTTGTTTCTTCTCTCTCAGGGAACATAGCACTAGTTGCCTCTTGTCAGTATTAGAAAATAATTGTTTCATATATTCCATCTGGTTTTCTTGTTGCTTATAGCAATTAGGTAAATCTGGTCCTTATTATTTCATCATGGCTGGAAGTATAAGTCCTGTTCCTTTAATAAAAAAAATTTTTATTTTGGAGCAGTTTTTATTTACAGAAAAGGTTGTAAAGATAGTAAGTACAGAGTTCCAGTATGCCCAGGTTTCTCCTGTTGTTAACATCTTACAATTTCATTGAACATTTGTCAAGACTAAGAAACTGACATTGCCATATTACTATTAAGTAAATATCTATATTTAATTTTATTAAAAAACTGCCAAACCATTTTCCAAAGTGGCTGTACAGTCATGCATTCCCACCAGCAGTGAATGAGAGTTCCTGCATTATTTGAGTAGAAAAATAACATGATGAAAACCAGTTACGTCAAAACACCAACATTTTAACTACTTTGAAATTACAAAAATTAAGTAGACAGAAGTGACTTAAAATTGCTAAGCCTTTGATTACAAATGACTTATGATAACAATAATAATTATAACAGTGGCATTCATGGAACTCCGTTCTAAAGGGCTTTACATTTATTAATTCATTTAATCCTCACAGCATCCCTATGTTGTTGGTGCTGTTATCCTCTACTTCTGTAGATTAAGAAAGTGAAAAGGTCAGTAATTTTCCCCTGGTCACATAGATATTAAGGTACAGGCAGTCTGGCTCCAAAACCTACTCTGATCCACTTTACCAGTGATGATTCTTCATCAGCTGCACATCAGAGCAACTTGAGTTGAGATGGCCTTGGACATCTATATTTTGAAGACCACTGGTGATTCCAATGTGTAGTCAGGATTGAGAACATTCTAAACTACCATTTACTGCTTTTCATTATAATGTAGATAAATTTATTATGTTAAAATATACTTTTTGATTTTAATGATAATAGTACTTTAGTTCATATTTTGACTTGGACATTTTAAGGTCCTTTTTTGTAGGTAGAATGGGAGTTGAGGCAAAAATTGTGTGGATTACTGAAAAATCAGTTATCTATTTTGGTGTCTAGGCACTCTGCCTTTTGTGTAATACATGCAAATGTGTGTGTATACTTATATATATATAGTCTTTCGGCATAAAGAATTTTTAGAGTAATCTGTTAAAGTAGTTAGATATTTCTTCCTAAAAGTAATGTTTAAAGAATATTGATTTTAAAATATGGAAACATTCTAAAAAAAGTAAAATATGGAATCATTCTGTATACACAAAGCAAGGAATAAAATGAATCATAGAATGGTGTAATTGTTTAAATTGTGTTAGGCCCAGCAAGTTAATACCTACACAGAATTGATTTAATACAGCATATAAAAATCTTCTTAAATTTATTAATTTTGTATCTTTCTTATTCTGTGTCATTGACATTTTAACATTTGATACTAGGCTAAAATATATAGAAGAAATATTTTAAATTCTATTTAAGATATACTATATGAAGAGTGATTATGAGGTATAATAAATAAGACAACAGGTTTGAAAATACTTTATCAAAATCTAGTTCTCTGGCCTCAAAATCAATGATCTAAATTTATTTTTTAAATTATTATTATGTGATTTTCATTGGTCACTGTTGTTTTGCTCTGAATAGTTGGCTGCCGACTATTGCATGAAGTCTCCACCAGAGAGTGCTAAAGATACTTCAGTGGGAAATGTTATTTACTTAGACTTGCCTGGACTTGTCAGCCGGGTAGCCTTTTTTTTTTTCTAAGAAAAGAATTTGATTTCTTATTTACAAAATTCCTCTTGCTGTGAAATATATTACGTACCTTGACAGTTGAATATTTCTACAGATATCATAAATGATGAGTATTTAATTGCTTCATTTTTGGTTCTCCATACTGGCTTGAAATATCTTTGATTATTTTGTGAAGTTATCCTTTAAAAACTAAAAGTTGCATTTTCCTTTACACAATAGGTGTTGACTTTTCTCTACACAATAGATGTTTTTTTGAAAACCTGAATAATTTAAAATGAACTAGAGAAACTAGTAATTTGTTTTATGAGGTTGAAAAAAATACTTTATTGTGTATGTTTTAATTTTAAAATAGCAACTAAATTAGCAAATAGTTTTAATATTTGCAATTCTAGCATACAATATTATTCTCGAAGTATTATTAATTATCCGTGATGACCATATAGTTTGTGTTACACATTTAGAGTAAGGTATGAAAGAAAATCTGGTCCCTTTATATTTGATAAATCTCTAAGTGAGCATTTTACAGAGTGATTATCTAGCAGAAGTACTGAAGGATAACAGCTGTTTTTCCCTTCTTTTCCTCTAGATATCTTCACTCAAATAACATAGTTGTGGTTCCGGAAGGTACGTGCACTTCAAGTTTTTAGTTAGGAGGTGCTATAGTTTAAATAGTAGAACAGATAGTATAGTGCTATTATAGTTTATAATAGTAGAACAGATTGTTTCTTTAAACCAATTTTGGTTGGAAAATTAGGGAATTTTAATTATAGAGCATCTTTATTAGTTTCAAAGCTTTTTTTCCTCTAATTAGTAATCCAGTTAACTGTTACAATTAAATTAAATTTAAGAAGCCTAAAATGGTTATAATGGTTAGGTAAAAATGTATTATCAGATAAACTGTCATTGGGTAAATAATAAAATGATAACTTTTACGTTTAATAAATCCAGTTAAGCATTTTGGTTAGATAAAATATCTATCTATATATATATATATCATTTCATGAATTATTTATTCAAGTAATTTTTACATTGTTTTAACATTTTTATTCATGCTATTTTTAAACTTACTTTATATCAAGGTAGAAGTGTTATCACTTCATAAAATTTAGTTTGATACTATACTCTAATAAAAATTTTTTAAAATTTTAGTTTGATATATGTTTTTACTATTATGTCAGCCCTGGAGACAGGGATATTAAGCATTAAAATATTTAAACTTGGAGTACTTGCATTAAAGTTTGGTGTTAAAACACTTGGGTCAAATTAATCATGCTTTTACCCTTCTTTTCTCTTCGAAGCCATTGGGTCCCTTGTAAAACTACAGTGTTTGGATCTTAGTGACAATGCCTTAGAAATTGTTTGCCCCGAAATTGGTCGTCTGAGAGCTTTACGTCATCTTCGGTTAGCTAATAACCAACTGCAATTCCTACCTCCAGGTAATCATAGTCTGTAGCACACGAGCTTTTTGTATATTACAAGTCTATTTTTATTAATATTTCTTACTTTGTGTCTAGGCAGTGGGCTTTAGATATATTTGTAAGTATTTGATTGTCTACTTGTTTGAAGATGACACTAAGGAATGTGGATGAAATATGACTCAGAGTCTTTTCCTTGATGCAAGTATGAGAAGGTGGCATTTATGTTTTTCAGCTACAATTACTACAGTTGTGCATTGGAATCAATGCTCCTTCAAATCACTGTCCTGGTGAAATATTTGTACCAAAAGCTCCTTCAGTTCTGAATTTCACATAGGAGAATTTATATGAACTTTGCATTTTAGTGTCCCAAAAGCAGATACATACAGTGTTTTCTCTCATTCTCTAGTGAGGTAAATGATGTACATTAACTTGGATTTAATGTGAAATCATACTAGAATTTAGTAGCAGAATTTAAGTTTGAGTCCTAGAATTGTCAGTTCTGCCTTCTGATCATCCTATTAGATTATGATGTACCTATTGATAGTACCAAAATCCTGCATTCTTCTGAGCTACCATTAAACCCTTTGACTTTCTTACAAGGTGTATTCAGAGACCTTCCTTTGTGAACCCACACATTTGCAGATTCCTCTGTCCTGTGTCATTTCGCATATTTTTTAAAAAGTGAAGTATGATTTAATAAAAAACTTGTGCTTCAGGTATTACATAAGAGTTACTCTGCATTCAAAAATGAGCAAAAAAAATACAGATGTCACTCACATTGGCTGGGATTATTTCTTCCTAGTAACTCAGGAATACCAGCTAGTCTTTTAGTGTATCCGACTGAAATGTGTGACTCAACCAAAATTACAAATTACTGCCTGTCACAGAACTTCAGGGACATGTGAAACTGTTAAAAACTATTCATGTTAAATCCATGAATGAATTTATAATTTAAAAAATACTTTCTCCAAAGTTTTTCAAGTACAGAAATTTCTAAATGAAACACAGTAGCTGATTAATTTTTAGACTTTATGTGCTGACTTTCATATATAGGTTCAATATTGTATACAAAAATGATAATTAGTATAGCAGTTGACTCTGCTTAAAAAAATATTTTTTAACCTCATATAATGAGAGTCTTCCTTTTTCCAGCTCTACTTAATACAAAAATTTTCAGTATGGTGTGGGAATATGATCTTTGAATTTTATTGTATGTAATCAGACTCAGTGGTGTTTCATCATTCTAGCTTTCATCAAGTTTATGTATTCACATACTCAGGAAATTAGATTCTCTTTCAGAGATTGTCTAGAAAATATATCAGCAAAGATAACACTTTAGATTTTCAGGGTATTTTCATATATGAAACTTACACAAGATACATTATAGAGTCAAAATGCATGGATATAATACCGAATATTTTAGATTTTCGTAGTATTTTCATATATGAAGTTTATACAAGATATGTTATAGAATCAAAATGCATAGGTATAGTACTGTATTCATAAGCCCCTTTTTCGATACATTTAAAGAACGTCTGAGTAACACAACTCTCTGTTAAAACATTGTTCTTTGTTTTCTATTTTCCTGTCTTTTCCTGTAATGTAAGAACATTTTGTGGTAAAATGTGGCCATTTCCTTCCATTATATACTCTCAGAGGTTAAGGATATATTACTAATGTCATTGACTGCCTCCTAGTAACCAGTGGAGGGTATAGGTTTCCTGACTACTTTAATATGATTTTAAATTTATATCTCACCTGTTTCATAATAAATTTGAGGCATTTACTTCTGATTTTATTTCCCTAGCTTATTTTTGTTGTTTGTGTTTGGTTTTGCTTGTTTTGAGTAAAATTGCATACAGTAATAGCTGTGTATTTTGAGTAGAAACTTTTGATTAAACTATGTATAGACTTTTTTTTTCTAGGCCATCATAAGTAGCAATGCACTAGATCTTACTAATTTTTTTAATAACTTTATGTATCTCTTTATGAGGTAATTTCAAGTGTTATGATTTGAATGGGAGAGGGGCTAGGTACACATCCCCCAAGTGTTTGACCGTCTTTGGGGACATACTATGGAAAAGTTATTTTAACTGCAGTAAAAAATGTGAGGGACTGCCATATAGTGTCCATTTGATGACAGTAGACTCCAGTTGATGTCTGATTGTTAGCCTCTTCTACCTAGTCCATGTTATTAGTATAGACTTCTTATGTGTTACATTCCTGTGAAAGACTTAATACTTTATTATGTGTATTTTTTTGTGGTTGAAAAACCGTTGAATGTAATTTCACATTCAGTATTTAAAATTTGAAAATTTAAGAGCAGTATTTGAAAAATTTTTAAGCATTTAAAATATCTAAATGGATAATAGAGAGTTTTAAAATTAGGATCTAAGAATGGATTACAGGGGCTTCATGAATGCCCTCAAATTGTATGGACAGTTTGGTGTTTGTGAGTGTGTACATATTGCTGTGAAGAAGATCCAATGTTTTTATCAGTTTCTCAAACAGATCCATGACTCATGTAGTTGATTCTCTTGGGTTGTTTGCCAATACCCATTCTTGGTATTGGGGAATGTCCCTTTTCCCCATTCTATTGGATTGCAGAGTACTGCCGTTTTTCTACCTTGTGACATTGCTTTCTCTCCAGAGTTGATTGGTCCTGGTGTAGGTACCTGACCCAAGCAGGACCATTTCTCTCCCTGGGCATTTTGAAAAGGACGGTGTGGGAGAAGGAAAGAGAACAAGAGAGAACAGCGGAGGCTGAGAAAGAAAATCAGGCTCTATTTCTCTCTGGGCTTCTATACAATACTGTATAATCTTGTGAGGTCTGGGAGTAGCCATGTGGACTGGGAAACAAGGAGAGAAAGATGAAGTAAATAACTAGAAAAAAGATGGAGGCAGAGACTTCCTAAGTTTTCTTTAATTTCCCAATCACTGATTCTGTTCTTAAGGCCCATAGACTTTGTGCTTAAGCTAACTCTAGTTGGCTTCTGTGAATTGTCAACAAAAGAGCTCCATGTAACATAGCTGCCCCAAAGGCTTAAAACAGCCTGTCTTGGGGTATAGGATTAATTGTATATTGAACTCTCCTATTTACATAACTGTTATGCTTTGAAATTGCAAAAGCTCTTGTTAATAGTAGGAAGTCCAGGGTTAGCAACAGCACGATCAGTAGTATGTCTGTGAAGTGGTTCATTCTGTCATCTGTTTTTTCCTTTTTGTAGTATGCTTTGTACCCTTTCTATTATATATATATATATATATATATATATATATATTTTTTTTTTT
>NW_021703778.1:49661908-49739705 GCF_005190385.1 Monodon monoceros
TTTTTTTTTTTTTAACCTGAACTCAAGTAATTTTGGAGGAAGTACAGAGAACATTGGCGTGGGGTGATGATGGGTATAGAAATGTGAAGACAGGCTATAAAGAGTATGTTGTTAAGTCAGTATAGGGAAAGTGTATTGCCCTCTTTGGCCCCATAGCTGGGCCTGAGAAACTGACGTTAAGACAGATTAACAGGAGAAAAGTATACAGATTTTATTTAGTAATTTTTACATGTACACAGGAGCCTTCATAAGAAAAATGAAGACCCAAAGAAGTGTAGTTAGAACCAAACACATATATACTAGGTTGGACAATGAGTAGTAAATTGTGAAAATGGACAAGACAAAGGAGTTTGTGCAAGGGCAGTTATTTGTAGAAAAGTGACTAGGAAGATAAGGTTTGGTTTAACAAGGTTTGTTTGTCATTTGGCCTCACCTCCCTGTCTCTGGTCATAAGAATGTCTTCCTTCCTCCTGGTATGGGGGTTACACCTTTTGCATGGGAATTTTATCTCCTGCTTTCAGGAAGAAGAAGGAAGCTTAGAGTGCCCTTCTTGCATCTGCTGTCTTTCAGTGCCTTTAACTTAAAATAATCAGTACACCAGGATGGCATATTTTGGGGTGGCATACTCTGAACTCCTACTCCAGCCACCACAGTGGGCAGCTAGAGCTTAATTCTGTGTGAAACATATCCCTCAGAATCATCACACTAAAGTGCTGAAAGAGCTACAGTACTTCAACATCAACTTCCAAAAATTATGGTTGAGAGCTGATTGGGTGGGAGGGTGGGTGTTAATTCTCTGTTACTTCTGGCATGCTGCACATGTACACACATGGACACAGCAGCAGCCTTCTGCAGTTTCAGAAAAGTCCTCAGTCACAGTGATATGGATACTGGTAGTGGAGCAATGGCCAGAAAACACTGAAGTGGTCCACCTAGGTGATATGTGTGGAGCTCTGACAAGCTCTCACAGACATCATGAACCATGGATGAAGAGAGGTGCTTGGTACATCTGCTTTCAAAATCTTCCAGAAGTGGTCCATAGACCCCAACCTGAAAGATAAGACTAATTTAATAGTTTGGGTTTAACTTGGTTCCAAATTACCTCCCCCCCAAAAAAATCTTCTGGCTAATGTTATTGAAATCATAGTCTGTGGTGTAAGAACTTTGGAACCTGAAGCACTATTTTTCTGAGCAGATCCAGTCCCTCCTCCCTTTTTTTCAATAACTTTATATATTATTTGGCAATGAGTATTGTGGGTTTATATTTTAAATACCATATGGAAAAGGTTAAATGAATATTTTGGCTTTTTTTTTTACTGTGATACTTAAAAATTTTTAATTTTTGTTTATTTTTCACAAGTAAAAATTGTACATATTTAAAGTATACAGTGTGATGTTTTGACATATGTATATATTGTGAAATGATTACTACAATTGAACTAATTAACATATTTGTTACCTCCCAAAGTTACCTTTTGTGTGAGTGTGTGGTGAGAACATTTAAGATCTAGTCTCTTAGCAAACTTCAAATACACAACACACTATTATTCAGTTGCCTTTTAAAAAATCTTTTTATTGTGGTAAATTTTAAGCACAATCAAAAGTAGACAGAATAGAATAGTAAGCCCCCATATACCCAATACCTAACTTTAACAATTACCATGGCTTTCTCCTCTCTTGTATTATTTTTCTTTTAACTTTTGTTCTTCATATTTTTGTCCTCTCAAGGTTTTTTTTAATTGGGGTAAAATTTACATACAGTGAAATGCTCAAGTGTACAATTCTTGAGTTTTGATAAATGTATATACCCATGTAATCAACATCTTATTTGAGATACAGAACATTTCCATTAACCCAGAATGTTCTCTTACGCAATTTCCAGTCAATCAGTTTGCTATAGGCAAACCCTATTCTGATTTCTCTTACCATAGATTAATTTTGTCTGTTGTTGAAAATAATATAAATGGGAACATATAGTATGTTCTCTGTTTGACTTCTTTCACTCAAAATAATGGTTTCAAGATGCATCCATGCTGTTGCATGTGTCAGTAGTTCATCCTGTTTTATTGCAGAGTAGAATTCCATTGTATAAACATACAATTTATAATTTACTTTCCTCTTAATGGACATGTCAGTTTTTTCTAGCTTTGGGCTATTATCAGTAAAACTAATATAAACATTCTTGTATGAGACTTTTTATGGATATATGTTTTTACTTCTCTTGGGTAAATACCTATTAGTAGAAATGTGATTCATAATATAGGTGTATGCTTAACTTTATAAGAAATTGCCCAGCAGTTTTTAAAATAGTTATACCATTTTACACTTCTCACAGAAGTATATGAGAGTTCTAGTTACTCTGCATGTTTGCTAGTATTTAGTGTTATCTGTTTTTGGCTTTGTTTATTTTAGCTGTAGTAATGGATGTGAAGTTACATTACATTGTTTTTTTTTTTTTTTTTTTTTTTTTTTTGTGGTACGCGGGCCTCTCACTGCTGCTGTGGCCTCTCCCGCTGCGGAGCACAGGCTCCGGACGCGCAGGCTGCGTTTGTGGACGCGTAGGCTCAGTGGCCATGGCTCACGGGCCCAGCCGCTCCGCGGCACGTGGGATCCTCCCGGACAGGGGCACGAACCCGTGTCCCCTGCATTGGCAGGCGGACTCTCAACCACTGCACCACCAGGGAAGCCCCATTACATTGTTTTAATTTGTATTTAATTGAATGTGTCTTCCCCTCTTGACTAATGGTATTGAGCACCTTTTAATGTATTCGTGGACTATTCCAAATCTTCTTTTTGAATTGTAGGCGGTATCTCCCTACTTTACAGACCAGTGGCCAGATTTAGGTTGCTGAAGAATTCTCTTTGCTCTCTAGTTCTGCCCCTTGCTTTCTGTGCCTTGAGAGCTCTTTTAGCCCTGCTGCCCCATCGTTGGCCTGTGTATGGCTGCCCTGTACTCTGAAGGTGGGTCTTGCCTCTGCAAAGTTTCTCTTGGCTTTCCTGTTATCTTCCATTCCTCAAGTCTTCCTTAGCTCAAAGCCTAGAGGACTTTAGGGAGATGATCTCAGCTCTCTTCTCTTGCCCCCATTTTTGGTGAAAACCAGTGGAAAAGGGTTTGTGTGAAGGGGGGCCAGGTAGTTCATACAGCCTCTCTCTGTGTCTGGGGCTGCTCTGGATTCTATGCTGGTATGCCAGTCCCCACATAGCCCTTCAAAGTTAGACTGGTTTCTTTTTAGTGCTTGTCTGTGGCAGATTCTTTGTCCTCCCATTACAGTCAAGGGTGATAGCAACTGGAAATCTCTTCTGTTTTAAAATGGGCTTATCACTTTTTGGAGTTGATTTTGGTTTCTGGGTGTCCTCAGTCTCTGAAAAATTTTAAAAACTATAATTATGTAGCTTATCCAACTTCTTTTCATGATTAGGGTGTAAGTGACAACTCTTTTGACTTTTTATTTTCTTACTGGCATTAAGTTCTCCTCCCTCACAGGCTACCACAATTTGGTTTTTGTTCCTCTCTACTTTTCTTTCTCTACCTACTTTCTGTCTTCTTTTGGATTACTTGAGTACGTTTTAGTGTTCCATTTTATTTCCTCTACTGGTTTTTCTTTACAGTTTACAATATGCACCCTTAACTTATTACAGCTTACTTAGGATACTGTACCACTTAATATAAATTTTAAGAACCTTCCAGGGACTTCTCTGGTCGTCCAACGGTTAAGAATCCACTTTCCCGTGCCGGGGATGCGGGCTTGATCCCTGGTCGGGGAACTAAGATCCCACATGCTGTAGGGCTACTGAGCCTGCGTGCCACAACTAGAGAGCCCATGTGCTCTGGAGCCAGCATGCCACAACTAGAAGTCTTCGTGCTGCAATGAGGAGCCCATGTGCCGCAACTAAGACCTGAAGCAGCCAAAAATAAATGAATAAATAGTAAAAAAAAAAGAACCTTCCAATAGTATACTTCCATTTACCCTCCTTCCTTTGTGTTATTGTATCATGTATTTTATATCTATATATGTTATGAACCCCACAATATAATGTTTATTTTGCAGTGGTCAGTTATCTTTAAAGGAAATCACAATAATTTTTTAAAAAGATATTCTTTGTATTTACCCATATATTTACCATTTCCTGTACTCTTCATTCTTTCTTGTAGATCTCTTTTTTATTTGGTATCATTTCTCTTCAGCCTAAAGTATTGATACTTTCTTTAATATTTCTTGTAGTGCAGTTCTACTGTCATAGTTTTACTGAACTATGTCACTTTCTCTTAATGCAAAAATGTCTATTTCACCTTTGACTTTGAAGCATGTTTTCTCAGGATATAGGAGTCTGGGTTGACAACTTTTTTTAGCACTTTAAAAGACAGCTTTCCATTGTCTTCTGATCCCATTGTTTCTGATGAGAAGTCAGTTGTAATTTGTATCATTGTTAGCCTATATATGTCTTCTTCTATGGCTATATTAAAATTTTTCTCTTTATCTTTGGTGTTAGCAGTTTGTCTATGATGTACCATGATGTAGGATTTTTTATATTTATCCTGCAAGGGCTTTTCTTCATTCCCAAATTGGGAAGTTTCCTGTTATTATTTCTTTATATATTTTTCTGCCCCACATTTTTTTTTTCTTTCAAGAACTCCAGTTACACACATTAGATCATCTGATAATGTTTCACAGGTCACTGAGGCTTTTTTCTTTTTTAATCTTTTTTTTTTCTCCTTATCTAGAGGTTGGATGATATCTGTGTATCTGTCTTCTACTCCAGTAACTTCTTTTGTGATCTCGCATATGTTATTTATTAAGCCCCTCTTCACCGTCTCACAGCTTTTTCCTCTTTGGTACCTTGTCTAGCGTTTTCCAGCTGCTTCAGCCTCCCAAACTGTGATCTCTGTCTCTTTAGCACTGTGAGACTGCAAGGTTCTACTTGGGTTCCACTTCCCTGTGTTGTGGGCAAGAAAGCCTTGTCCAGCTTGGGACACAAGGGGTGTTTACCTTATTTCAATGATCAGAGTCCTTTGTTTCCTGTTTGTTGCTTGAAAGCAGTTGCCTCATATATTTTTGACTAGTCTTATTGCTGTATTTTGGTGGGAGGGAAGTCTGGTTTCAGTGTCCCTGTCATATCTGGAAGTGGAAGTCCTATTAGATGTTCTTTGATTTCTCATCTTATTGCTTACCTGCATTCTTATATATATATAACTTGTATGCCATTTAAACATTTATATGTTGCCTTCTCCTACTTCCAGTATCAAAACTATAACATTATTTGTTACAGAATAAATTTAAACTCATTTTCTTCCAAAGGCTTTTTCTAACTTAAGTAAAATTACATTATCTATTATGATCTAATAAAGGGTTACTGAAGAAAGATTTCCTTCGGTGCAGAGCAACTTGCCAAATACTTTGTGATTCACCATTGGCCACAAAGGCCAATGGATATTAGAAGAATCAGAAAATCCAGCTGCCCCTTGATAGTAAAGAGAATCCTTATGCTGTGATTCACTATAAACTCTGTGAATTCCCATGAGAGAAGATTATGGTAACAGACAAACAACAAAATGTCACTAGGAGTCAGAAAAGATGTTGCTTACATCTGCAATATGAATCAGCCTTTTTTTTTTTAAATGGTTTTCTCTTTGAAAAATTGTTCTGCATACCAAGAAGGGAAGGATTTTTTAGCCCAAATTGAAAATATTAAAGCAGTCTAGGGGCTTCCCTGGTGGCGCAGTGGTTAAGAATCTGCCTGCCAATGCAGGGGACATGGGTTCGAGCCAGGTCTGGGAAGGTCCCACATGCCGCGGAGCAACTAAGCCCGTACGCCACAACAACTGAGCCTGCGCTCTAGAGCCCACGTGCCACAACTACTGAGTCTGCGTGCCATAACTATTGAAGCCTGCTTGCCTAGAGCCTGTGCTCCACAACAAGAGAAGCCACCGCAATGAGAAGCCCTTGCACTGCAACGAAGAGTAGCCCCCGCTCAACGCAACTAAAGAAAGCCCGCGTGCAGCAGCGAAGACCTAATGCAGCCAAAAATAAATAAATAAATAAATTTATAAAAAAAGAAAAGAAGTCTATGTTGTACTTAAATGGATAAAAGCATGCAAAAACAGAAATACATACTACATATAACTAACATGAATTGTTCTAAAACTCAGGCTTCAAGTATGGTCAAGTTTATCATTTTTTCTTAAAATTTATTTGTCCTCCAGTTGAGCCTCTGTTGCTTTATTAAAATGAAATTTAGTATCTCTTCTTAGCTCTGTCCTGTTGCCACCAAATTATTCTGAAATCTTTATGCTCACTGGTCTAATGTGGAGGTTGGGGTCAGCCTTCTTCCTACAGAGGACAGGCTTCCTAGGAAGCCCAATCACTCTGGAGCTTCCCCTGTTGCTTGCTGCCCACCTGCTGAAAATTCATTGGCATAGTCTGACAGATAGTAGTGCAGGCTTCTGTGACTCTTCAGAGGTGCTGGCCCCGCTCCTGTAGGTACAGGCCTGGTCAGAGGTGCTCCACGTTTGCATTCTGTGGGTTTCAATTTCTAGGAATGATGGGTGGCCCCGGGAACACTGGGTCAGCCCTGGTTTCACTGTGCCTGTGTTCTCTTTCTTCTTTAGTGATCAACTGAAAGGGAGAAGAGAGCAGCTTTCTTTTTGAATCCTCAAAGCACAAAGGATCTTACTGTGCCACTACCACCAAATAATCAAGGTTTTTCACCCCTGTACTACCCTCCTTGGGTGGATACCATAGTAATTCAGGGTGATTTACCCTCCTAGTGAGATAGCTTTTCACTGATTCCACATCAGTACTGGCAAAATAGCTAGCTAGCACTTTTCTCACTAAAAAAATGTAAATAATTAATCTCTGGCAGAGTCCCATCTGGTGTTACCAGGCTATATGTGTATAGTCATCAATATATGTAAATAGATTTTCTCTATTTTACAGGGTTATCTACATGACCTGGGGCACTTACTGTTTCACCTACTCAACAGAAAAGTATTTGTTGGTTCAAAATACCATGCTGTGTACTAGAGGAACTGGGGACAGTGAAGGGGGACAAAATCCAGAGCCAGGTTTCAAAGGAGCTTATAATATTTTATTTATTTATTTATTTTTTTGTGGTACATGGGCCCTTCACTCCTGTGGCCTCTCCCGTTGCGGAGCACAGGCTCCGGACGCGCAGGCTCAGCGGCCATGGCTCACGGGCCCAGCCGCTCTGCGGCATGTGGGATCCTCCCGGACCGGGGCACGAACCCATGTCTCCTGCATCGGCAGGCGGACTCTCAACCAGTGCGCCACCAGGGAAGCCCAAGGAGCTTATAATATTTTATTGTCAAATAGTTTAAACTGTGAACTTCCAAGAAGAGACTAGGTGGAGAAGAGAGAGAAAGAAGTATTGAGTAGTTGGTCATTATCTTGGTAGTGTGCCAAGTGGTTCAGATATCCACTTTGGCAACTAATGGATAGAGGGATAAAACTCTAGCAATCTACCTACCCTCGGTTTGCTAGGTGACCACTGAATAAATGAATAAATTGTCTACCAGAGTCCTAAACTCATATTCATAACCTGTTCTTTCAGTGTCTCTTATAGAATTCTATCTGCTTTTTTAGTCTCTTTGTAGCACATACAGTACTTTATTTGTAAAGTTAACTTTATACTATATAGTTAAACATATATTAGTAACTTTATAGTATTATATAGATTTTTAATTCAGACTTTTACATAAAATTATTTTGGTGTACTAGATTAGATAAAACAGATTTATCAGAAAAAAATTCTGTCAATACTATTACACATTGTAAAATCTGTTTACAAATAGAGTTAAAACTTTTAAATTATATTTAAAAACTTTTACAAGTTTTGAAAATTGGGCAAAAGTCTTAGAATCAAAATGACCATTAAAATTCTTCTAAAAGAAAAAAAATTGTTTTCTGGACTGTGCATCCTTCTCAGTGCAAATAGATACAGAAAATACTCCTTTTTAGGAAAGGTGTGAAGGGAAGTGCTGGAAAACTTCCCAAATGTCAGAAACACAAAAGTTCATTCTGTTGATATTTTAAAAAAAAAGCAAAAGGAGAGTAGTTGGTCCCTCAGACTTGGAAAGCCTCTCCCATCATACAATTGGCTAAGGCATGTTGAATTCCTTTCTGTGGCCCATTCCTTTGTGAAAAGATTTCAAAGCAGCTAATATCATCACAGCAGTGATCTAATTTGAAATCTTTTAAGGGGAATACTGCCAAATTCACTTCACACGCGTGCTGCTTCTCTTCCCTTTCTGTACACAGTTTTCTACTCCATGGTCTATTACAAGCTTGGTGCTGTATGGGAACCTTGAAGACAGTACTGAGGTCAGTGAAGAGAGTTTAAAGAGAAGTCAGGCATGATGTGAGGGAATGAGCTGATGTTTACGTGGTGTGCAAGAGCAAATGACTTGGAGTTGGATATTTTCCATTATTTTGTCTTTGAAATGTATCTGTCTCATAGTCTATCATACACACTGCTTCCAGGATCATCCTTCTAAAATACAGATTTAGTAAACTACTTCCCCAATTAAAATCCTTCAAGGATTATTTCAGTCCTTCATCGAAATAATTTGCTAAAAGTGTGTGGTTGCCGGAATAGAAGCCCGTGTTGGGTAGTAATCATTTGTTTATTTTGAAGACCAGGAATTAGAAATATTAAAAGAAAAAAAACCCTGATAATTGTAGAAGTGTTCTTTTTTTGATTTCTTTTTTGATGTGGACCATTATTAAAGTCTTTATTGAGTTTGTTACAATTTTGCTTCTGTTTTGGTTTTTTGGCCATGAGGCATGTGGGATTTTAGCTCCCTGACCAGGGATCGAACCCACACCCCCTGTATTGGAAGGTGAAGTCTTAACCACTGGATTGCCAGGGAGAGGCCCTGTAGAAGTATTCTTAATCTTTTGGAATAAACTTTCTTCAGAACTTATGTATTTTCTTAGGCACAACATATTAATGGGAATTCAGAGATTTTATTTTTGTATTCAAATCAACTTGCAGTATTTTGGAGGTGGCAAGGAGTAATTTCTATCATACCTTTTGATATGGCAAAACTTGGGTTTGTAGTTCATTTTTATGCAGTTCATTCATAGCTTTCAAGTATTCAGCATGTTTTTCTTAATAGAATGATTTGATATATTGCATTTATTAAACAATCTTTGGGAAAGGCAAGTATTAAATAGATACATAAACAAAGGTTATATTTTCATGGCGGTTGTATGGTTTTAATTGATTTTTCTACGTTGATTTCAGTATACTGTTGTTTTGTGACATAATCAGAAAATTACAGTTTCATGTTAATACAATTGTGGAGAAAAATTAACTGGCAGAATATAGGTGATGTGCTAAAATGTGTATTTCTTAAAAATAATGTCTTCAATGTGTAAAATATTTTGTTGTGTTTCTTCATGTGTTATTTGAACATGCTTATTGGTTACTTCATCTCTTTTATCTTGTTAAAGGTTTTAATTTAAATCAGATTGTCTGTTCTGCAAGTAATTTTAAAGTTAATGATTGTTTTAGTGCAGAAAAAGCATTATGATCTGCCAAGGATTGATGTAATGAGAAGTAATTAAACAAAATTTAGTTTGCTACCAAATTCACCCTGCCCCCACCCCACACAATTGACATCACAGTTCTTTGGGTTTTTTTCAATTTCTTTATAAAAAATCAACATATTAAGCAGATACATTGATGTTTTTGAGCAATTTGTTGTAGTTTTCACTGGGTATTTATAAGGTGGTGAGAGAACTTGAAATAAAAACTGTGGCTATGGAAGTGACAAAGCGTTCAAAAAATGAATGTCCTTATATGCTTATAACAAATGCGATTAGTTGGTTGTATGTCTCTTCTACTTCTTAGCTGGATCTGCTGACTTCCCTGCTCCTGACTTATTCTGAAAGAGAATCAAAGTCTGGCAGGTCTGTTTTGATGACTTTTTTCTTTTTAATTTAAAAAGTTTGGTATTCATGACTTTAGTATGAATTTATAGTACCAATATTAGTGCCTTATTATTTATTTTTTTTAGGAATAACAGCAGGTTTTGTAGGAGTCATATTATTTACACATACATTTAGGTCCTAACACGAAAGTTTGTTGGAAAAAATAGCTGAAAGATACATAGATGTTTAGAGTAATAGATCTCAGAATTTCTCTTTCCTTCATCCATTTTTACCTCTTTTTAAAATATAAATGTACATTTTTATGAAGGAAAGTACAAGTTTCTTACGAGTAAAATAAGGTTAAAATTTTAATTATTAAATCTTCAGTCGAGTAACAAAAGAAATATTCTTATAAATGCATTAAAAAATGCTTTTTTTTAACGTTTTATTTTATATTGGGGTATAGCTGATTGACAACGTTGCGGTAGTTTCAGGTACACAGCAAAGGGACTCAGCCGTACAGATACATGTACCCACTCTCCCCCAGACTCCCCTCCCATCCAGGCTGCCACATAACATTGAGCAGAGTTCCCTGTGCTATACAGTAGGTCCTGTTGGCTATCCATTTTAAATATAGCAGTGTGTATATGTCGATCCCAAACTCCCTAACTATCCCTTCCCCCCCATCCTTCCTCCACTCCAGGTAACAATAAGTTTGTTTTCTAAGTCTGTGAGTCTGTTTCTGTTTTGTAAATAAGTTCTTTTGTATCATTTCTTTTTAGATTCTGCATATAAGTGATATCATACGATATTTCTCTTTCTCTGACTTACTTCACTCAGTGTGACACTCTAGGTACATCCATGTTGCTGCAAATGGCATTATTTCATTCTTTTTAATGGCTAATATTCCATTGTATATATGTACCACATCTTCTTTGTACATTCCTCTGTCGATGGACATTTAGGTTGCTTCCATGTCTTGACTATTGTAAAGAGTGCTGCAGTGAACACTGGGGTGCATGTTTCCTTTTGGATCATGTGTTTCTCCAGACATATGCCGAGGAATAGGATTACAGTGTCATATGGTAGCTCTATTTTTAGTTTTTTAAGGAACCTTCATTCTGTTCTCCATCAATTTACATTCCCACCAACAGTTTAGGAGGGTTCCCTTCTCTCCATACCCTCTCCAGCATTTATTGTTTGTGGATTTTTTGATGATAGCCATTTTGACTGGTGTGAGGTGATATCTCATTGTAGTTTTGATTTGCATTTCTCTAATAATTAGCGATGTTGAACATCTTTTCATATGCCTCTTGGCCATCTGTATGTCTTCTTTGGAGAAATGTCTATTTAGGTCTTCTGCCCATTTTTTGATTGGGTTGTTTGTTTTGATGATATTAAGCCTTATGAGCTGTTTGTAAACTTTGGAGTCTAATCCCTTCTCAGTCACATCATTTGCAAATATTTTCTCCCAATCTGTGGGTTGTCTTTTCATTTTGTTTATGGTCTCCTTTGCTGTGCAAAAGCTTTTAAGTTTAATTAGATCCCATTTGTTTATTTTTATTTTTATTTCCATTATTCTGGGAGATGGATCGAAAAAGATATTGCTGGGATTTTTTTTTTTTTTTTTTGGCTGCATTGGGTCTTTGTTGCTGCACATGGGCTTTCTCTAGTTGTGGTGAGTGGGGGCTACTCTACGTTGCGGTGCGTGGGCTTCTAATTGCGGTGGCTTCTGTTGTTGCGGAGCACAGGCTCTAGGCACATGGGCTTCAGTGGTTGTGGCACACGGGCTCTAGAGTGCAGGCTCAATAGTTGTGGCACATGGGCTTAGTTGCTCTGCAACACATGGGACCTTCCCAGACCAGGGCTCGAACCCATGTCCCCTGCATTGGCAGGAGGATTCTTAACCGCTGTGCCACCAAGGAAGTCCACATTTAAGTCTTTAATCCACTTTGAGAGCTTATTTTTGTGTATGGTGTTAAAGAATGATCTAATTTCATTTGTTTTACATGTAGCTGTCCAGTTTTCCCAGCACCATTTGTTGAAGAGATTGTCTTTACACCACTTTGTAGTCTTGCTTCCTTTGTTGTAGATTAATTGACCATAGGTGTGTGGGTTTATTTCTGGGCTTTCTATCCTGTTCCATTGATCTATATTTCTGTTTTTGTGCCAGTACCATACTGTTTTGATGACTATAGCTTTGTAGTATAGTCTGACATCAGACAGCCTGATTCCTCCAGCTCCATTTTTCTTTCTCAAGAATTCTTTGGCTGTTTGGGGTCTTTTGTGTATCCATACAAATTTTAAGATTTTTTGTTCTACTTCTGTGAAAGATGCCATTGGTAATTTGATAGGGACTGTGTTGAATCGGTAGATTGCCTTGGGTAGCATAGTCATTTTGACAGTATTGGTTCTTTTAATCCACGAAATGGTATAGCTTTCCATCTGTCTGTGTCTTCTTTGATTTCTTTCATCAGTGTCTTACAGTTTTCAGAGTACAGGTCTTTTGTCTCCTTAGATAGGCTATTCCTAGGTATTTTATTCATTTTGATGCGATGGTAAATGGGATTGTTTCTTGAATTTCTCTTTCTGATCTTTCGTTGTTAGTGTATAGAAATACAACAGATTTATGTGTATTAATTTTGTAAACTGCAGCTTTACCAAATTCATTGATGAGTTCTAGTAGTTTTCTGGTAGCGTCTTTGGGATCTTCTATATATAGTATCATGTCATCTGCAAACAGTGACAGTTTTCATCTTCTTTTCCAGTTTGGATTCTTTTTATTTCTTTTTCTTCTATGATTGCCATAGCTAGGACTTCCAAAACTATGTTGGATAAAAGTTGTGAGAGTGGCCATCCTTGTCTTGTTCCTGATCTTAGAGGAAATGCTTCCAGCTTTTTCCCATTGAGTATGACGTTAGCTGTAGGTTTGTCCTCTATGACCTTTATTAGGTTGAGGTGTGTTCCCTCTGTGCCCACTTTCTGGAGAGTGTTTATCATAAATGGGTGCTGAATTTTGTCAAAAGCTTTTTCTGCATCTATTGAGATGATCATGTGGTTTTTATTTTTCAATTTGTTGATGTGGTGTATCACACTGATTGATTTGCGGATATTGAAAAATCCTGCATCCCTGGGATAAATCCCACTTGATCATGGTGTATGATCGTTTTAATGTATTGCTGGATTTGGTTTGCTAGTATTTTGTTGAGGATTTTTGCATCTATGTTTGTCAGTGATATGAGCCTGTAATTTTCTTTTTTTGTAGTATCTTTGCCTGGTTTTGGTATCAGGGTGATGGTGGCCTCATGGAATGAGTTTGGGAGTTTTCCTTCCTCTGCACCTTTTTGGAAGAGTTTCAGAAGGATAGGTGTTGGCTCTTCTCTAGATGTTTGATAGAATTCACCTATGAGACCATCAGGCCCTGGAATTTTGTTTACTGGGAGTTTTTTAATCACAGTGTCAGTTTCAGTGCTTGTGATTGGTCTGTTCATATTTTCTATTTCTTCCTGGTTCAGTTTTGGGAGACTGTACCTTTCTAGGAATTTGTCCATTTCTTCCAGGTTGTCCATTTTATTGGCATACAGTTGCTTGTATTAGTCTCTTATGACCCTTTGTATTTCTGTGGTGTCAGTTGTAACTTCTCCTTTTTCATTTCTAATTTTGATTTGAGCCATCTCCCTTTTTTTCTTGATGAGTCTGGCTAAAGGTTTATGAATTTTGTTTATCATTTCAGAGAACCAGCTTTTAGTTTCATTGATCTTTGCTGTTGTTTTCTTTGTCTCTATTTCATTTATTTCTGCTCTGGTCTTTATGATTTCTTTCCTTCTACTAACTTTAGGTTTTGTTTGTTCTTCTTTCTCCAGTTATTTTAGGTGTAAGGTTAGGTTGTTTATTTGAGGTTTCTCTTGTTTCCTGAGGTAAGATTGTATTGCTGTAAACTCCCCTCTTAGAACTGCTTTTGCTACATTGCATAGGTTTTGGATCATTGTGCTTTCATTTTCTTTTGTCCGTAGGTATTTTTTGATTTCTTCTGTGATTTCTTCAGTGATCCATTTGTTGTTTAGTACTATATTGTTTAGCCTCCACGTGTTTGTGGGTTTTTTTAAAATAAATTTATTTATTTTTGGCTGTGTTGGGTCTTCATTGCTGCATGCAGCCTTTTCTCTAGCTGCGGCAAGAGTGTGCTACTCTTTGTTGCGGTGCGTGGGCTTCTCATTGCGGTGGCTTCTGTTGTTGCGGAGCACGGGCTCTAGGTGCACGGGCTTCAGTAGTTGTGGCATGTGGGCTCAGTTTGTGGTTCACGGGCTCTAGAGCACAGGCTCAGTAGTTGTGATGCATGGGCTTAGTTGCTCTGCGGCATGTCAGATCTTCCCAGACCAGGGCTCGAACCTGTGTCCCCTGCATTGGCAGGCAGATTCTTAACCACTGCACCACCAGGGAAGCCCATTTGTGTTTTTAATAGTTTTTTTCTTGTAGTTTATTTCTAATCTCATAGCATTGTGATCAGAAAAGATGTTTGATATGATTTCAGTTTTCTTAAATTTACTGAAGCTCTCCTTGTGGCCCAGCATGTAGTCCATCCTAGAAAATGTTCCATGTGCGCTTGTGAAGAATGTGTATTCTGCTGCTTTTGGATGGAATGCTCTATAAATATAAATTAAGTCCATCTGGTCTAGTGTGTTATTGTAGGGCTGTGTTTCCTTATTCATTTTCTGTCTGGATGATCTGTCTGCTGATGAAAGTGGGGTGTTAAAGTCCCCCACTATTATTGTGTTACTGTCGATTTCTCCCTTTATGGCTGTTAGTATTTGCCTTATGTATTGAGGTGCTCCTATGTTGGGTACATATATATTTACAATTGTTATATCTTTTTCTTGGATTGATCCCTTGATCATTATGTAGTGTCCTTCTTTGTCTCTTATTAGAGTCTTTATTTTAAAGTCTATTTTGTTTGATATGAGTACTGCTATTCTAGCTTTCTTTTGGTTTCCATTTGCATGGGATACCTTCTTCCATCCCCTCACTTTCAGTCTGTATGTTTTCAGTCTGTATATGTTCCTCTTGTAGACAGCATATACGTGGGTATTGTTTTTGTATCCTAGTCTGTGTCTTTTGGGTGGTGCATTTAATCCATTTACATTGAAGGTAATTATCGATATGTATATTCTTGTTGCCATTTTCTTAATTGTTTTGGATTTGTTTTTATAGGTCTTTTTTCTTCCCTTCCTGTTTTGTTCTCTTCTCTTGTTTGATGACCCTCTTTAGTGCTGTGTTTGGGTTGCTTTTTCTTTTGCATGTGTGTATCTATTGTAGTTTTTGGGTTTGCTGTTTCCATGCAGTTTTTTTTTTTTTTTTGTGGTACGCAGGCCTCGCACTGTTGTGGCCTCTCCCATTGCAGAGCACAGGCTCCGGACGCACAGGCTCAGTGGCCATGGCTCACAGGCCTAGCCGCTCCATGGAATGTGGGATCCTCCCAGACCGGGGCATGAACCCATGTCCCCTGCAATGGCAGGCGGACTCTCAACCACTGCGCCACCAGGGAAGCCCCCCATGCAGTTTTGATATAACAGTCTATGTATGTACAAGGTTTTTCTGTTTGTTTTTTTGTTAAGTTGCCAGTCTCTTCCCTGCCTAGAGGAGTTCCTTTAGCATTTGTTGCAAAGCTGGTCTGGTGGTGCTGAATTCTCTTAGCTTTTGCTTGTCTGTAAAGCTTTTGGTTTCTCTGTCAAATCTAAATGAGAGCCTTACTGGGTATAGTATTCTTGGTTGTAGGTTCTTCCCTTTCATCACTTGAAATATATCATGCCACTACCTTTTGGCTTGCAGAGTTTTTGCTGAGAAGTCAGGTGATAACCTTATGGGAGTTCCCTTGTATGTTATTTGTCATTTTTCCCTTGTTGCTTTTAATATTTTTTCTTTGTCTTTAATTTTTGTCAATTTGATTACTATGTGTCTCAGTGTTTTTCTGCTTGGGCTTATCCTGCCTGGGACTCTCTGCACTTCCTGGGCTTGGTTGGCTGTTTCCTTTCCCATGTTAGGGAAGTTTTCAGCTATTATCTCTTCAAATATTTTCTCGGGTCCTTTCTCTCTCTATTCTCCTTTTGGGACCCCTGTAATGCGAATGTTGGTGCATTCACTGTTGTCCCAGAGGTATCTTAGGCTGTCTTCATTTGTTTTTATTCTTTCTTCTTTATTCTGTTCCATGACAGTGATCTCCACCATTCTGTCTTACAGGTCACTTATCCATTCTTCTGCCTCAGTAATTCTGCTATTGATTCCTTCTAGTATATTTTTCATTTCATTTATTGTGTTGTTCATCTCTACTTGTTTGTTCTTTAGTTCTTGTAGGTCTTCGTTAAACATTTCTTGCATCTTCTCAATCTTTGCCTCCATTCTTTTTCCAGGATCTTGGATCATCTTCACTATCATTATTATCAATTCTTTTTTTGGAAGGTTGCCTATCTCCAGTTCATTTAGTTGTTTTTTTGGGTTTTATCTTATTCCTTCAACTGTGACATAATCCTCTTCCTTTTCATCTTGTCTAACTTTCTGTGATTGTGGTTTTCGTTCTGCAGGCTGCAGGATTGTAGTTCTTCTTGCTACTGCTCTTTGCCCTGTGGTGGATGAGGCTATCTGAGAGGCTTGTGTAAGCTTCCTGATGGGAGGGACTGGTGGTGGGTAGAACTGCATCTTGCTCTGGTAGGCAGAGCCTTTCTCAGTAAAACTTTAATCCGCTTGTCTGCTGATGGGTATGGCTCTGTTCCCTACCTCGTAGTTGTTTGGCCTGAGGCAACCCAGCACTGGAACCTACAAACTGTAGGTGGGGCTAATGACGGCCTCTAGGAGGGCTTACACCAATGGGTACATCCCAGTTCTGCTGCTGTCAGTGCCCTTGTCCCCACAGTGAGCCACAGCTGCCCCCCGTCTCTGCAAGAAAGCCTCCAACACTATCAGGTAGGTTTGGTTCAGTCTCCTATGGGTCACTGCTCTTTTCCTCTGGGTCCTGTTGCGCACAGGACTTTATGTGTGCCCTCTAAGAGTGGAGTCGCTATTTCCCCCAGTCCTGTGGAAGTCCTACAGTCAAATCTCACTGGCCTTCAAAGTCAGATTTCCTGGGGATTCCTAGTCCCATTGCTGGACCTCCAGGCTGGGAAGCCTGATGTGGGGCTCAGAACCTTCACTACAATGGAAGAATTTCTGTGGTGTAATTGTTCTCCAGTTTGTGGGTTGCCCACCTGGCGGGTATGGGATTTGATTTTATCGTGATTGAATCCCTTCTACCGTCTCACTGTGG
Source organism: Monodon monoceros (assembly GCF_005190385.1). Classification (NCBI taxonomy): domain Eukaryota; kingdom Metazoa; phylum Chordata; class Mammalia; order Artiodactyla; family Monodontidae; genus Monodon; species Monodon monoceros. The sequence continues at coordinate 49,679,096 of NW_021703778.1, forward strand.
CTTTTCCTTTGTCTTTGGATGTGGAGTATCATTTTTGGTGGGTTCCAGCATCTTCCTGTCAATGGTTGTTCAGCAGTTAGTTGTGAATTCAGTGCTCTTGCAAGAGGAGGTAAGTGCACATCCTTCTACTCTGCCCTCTTTGATGCTTTGAAAAATATGTTTAACTTAAAGCAGAGCAAATATACATTGGACAATATTTTTTAAAGTATGCACAGTTATGCATGTTGTTGTATATAGCTCAAACCCAAATTATGATTTTTGTGGTGCAATTCTTCTATAACCTGAGATCATCAGGAGGCTGAACACTACACATTTGAAAATGTGAGACAGTTTTTCTGTATCAGTGCATAACCAGTGAAGGAAGAATCAATCAAACTGTCTTGTGTATATGGAGTGTTGTCTTCCAGTCTTTATACCCACAAGTGGGGTCTTCAGGGATAAATTTCCATGACTTTTTCACTTAAAGTGAAATGATCCAATGGCATAATTGAATATGTATTCTACACATAGCAAATTCCTAAATTATTTAGCAGTTTAAGAACCAAATACTTATATATTTTTTAGGGAGTGATATATGAAATACAGACTACAGAATACTGTTAATTTTAAATACAGGAAAAATGAAAGTTTTAATCTTTCTGTCTTTTCAGGTTCTTAATATAGTAGATCAAATCAGATCCATAAATCAACAATTAGTAATAATTTTACCTATTCTATACTTCTTTTTTTTTTTTACATCTTTATTGGAGTATAATTGCTTTACAATGGTGTGTTAGTTTCTGCTTTCTAACAAACTGAATCAGTTATACATATACATATGTTCCCATATCTCTTCCCTCTTGCATCTCCCTCCCTCCCACCCTCCCCATCCCACCCCTCTAGGTGGTCACAAAGCACCGAGTTGATCTCCCTGTGCTATGCAGCTGCTTCCCACTAGCTATCTATTTTACGTTTGGTAGTGTATATATGTCCATGCCACTCTCTCACTTTGTCACAGCTTACCCTTCCCCCTCCCCATATCCTCAAGTCCATTCTCTAGTAGGTCTGTGTCTTTATTCCCGTCTTACTCCTAGGCTCTTCATGACATTTTTTTTTTCTTAGATTCCGTATATATGTGTTAGCATACGGTACTTGTCTTTCTCTTTCTGACTTACTTCACTCTGTATGACAGATTCTAGGTCCATCCACCTCACTACAAATAACTCAATTTCGTTTCTTTTTATGGATGAGTAATATTCCACTGTATATATGTGCCACATCTTCTTTATCCATTCATCCGATGATGGACACTTAGGTTGTTTCCACCTCCTGGCTATTGTAAATAGAGCTGCAATGAACATTTTGGTACATGACTCTTTTTGAATTATGGTTTTCTCAGGGTATATGCCCAGTAGTGGGATTTCTGGGTCATATGGTAGTTCTATTTGTATTTTTTTAAGGAACCTCCATACTGTTCTCCATAGTGGCTGTACCAATTCACATTCCCACCAGCAGTGCAAGAGTGTTCCCTTTTCTCCACACCCTCTCCAGCATTTATTGTTTCTAGATTTTTTGATGATGGCCATTCTGACTGGTGTGAGATGATATCTCATTGTAGTTTTGATCTGCATTTCTCTAATGATTAATGATGTTGAGCATTCTTTCATGTGTTTGTTGACAGTCTGTATATCTTCTTTGGAGAAATGTCTATTTAGGTCTTCTGCCCATTTTTGGATTGGATTGTTTGTTTTTTTGTTATTGAGCTGCATGAGTTGCTTATAAATTTTGGAGATTAATCCTTTGTCAGTTGCTTCATTTGCAAATATTTTCTCCCATTCTGAGGGTTGTCTTTTGGTCTTGTTTATGGTTTCCTTTGCTGTGCAAAAGCTTTGAAGTTTCGTTAGGTCCCATTTGTTTATTATTTTTTTTTTATTTCCATTTCTCTAGGAGGTGGGTCAAAAAGGATCTTGCTGTGATTTATGTCATAGAGTGTTCTGCCTATGTTTTGCTCTAAGAGTTTGATCATTTCTGGCCTTACATTTAGGTCTTTAATCCATTTTGAGCTTATTTTTGTGTATGGTGTTAGGGAGTGTTCTAATCTCATACTTTTATATGTACCTGTCCAGTTTTCCCAGCACCACTTATTGAAGAGGCTGTCCTTTCTCCACTGTACATTCCTCCCTCCTTTATCAAAGATAAGGTGACCATATGTGCATGGGTTTATCTTTGGGTTTTCTATCCTGTTCCATTGATCTATCTTTCTGGTTTTGTGCCAGTACCATACTGTCTTGATTACTGTAGCTTTGTAGTATAGTCTGAAGTCAAGGAGCCTGATTCCTCCAGCTCCGTTTTTCATTCTCAATATTGCTTTGTCTATTCGGGGTCTTTTGTGTTTCCATACAAATTGTGAAATTTTTTGTTCTAGTTCTGTGAAAAATGCCAGTGGTAGTTTCATAGGGATTGCATTGAATCTGTAGATTGCTTTGAGTAGTAGAGTCAGTTTCACAATGCTGATTCTTCCTATCCAAGAACATGGTATATCTCTCCACCTATTTGTATCATCTTTAATTTCTTTCCTCAGTGTCTTATAATTTTCTGCATACAGGTCTTTTGTCTCCTTAGGTAGGTTTATTCCTAGATTTTTTATTCTTTTTGTTGCAGTGGTAAATGGGAGTGTTTTCTTGATTTCACTTTCAGATTTTTTATCATTAGTGTATAGGAATGCGAGAGAATTCTGTGCATTTATTTTGTATCCTGCTACTTTACCAAATTCATTGATTAGCTCTAGTAGTTTTCTGGTAGCATCTTTAGGATTCTCTATGTATAGTATCATGTCATCTGCAAAGAGTGACAGCTTTACTTCTTCTTTTCCGATTTGGATTCCTTTTATTTCCTTTTCTTCTCTGATTGCTGTGGCTAAAACTTCCAAAACTATGTTGAATATGAGTGGTGAGAGTGGGCAACCTTGTCTTGTTCCTGATCTTAGTGGAAATGCTTTCAGTTTTTCACCATTGAGGACGATTTTGGCTGTGGGTTTGTCATATATCGCCTTTATTATGTTGAGGAAAGTTCCCTCTATGCCTACTTTCTGGAGGGTTTTTATCATAAATGGGTGTTGAATTTTGTCAAAAGCTTTTTCTGCATCTATTGAGATGACAATATGATTTATCTCCTTCAATTTGTTAATATGGTGTATCACACTGATTGATTTGCATATATTGAAGAATCCTTGCATTCTTGGAATAAACCCCACCTGATCATGGTCTATAATCCTCTTAATGTGCTGTTGGATTCAGTTTGCTAGTATTTTGTTGAGGATTTTTGCATCTATGTTCATCAGTGATATTGGCCTGTAGTTTTCTTTCTTTCTGACATCTTTGTCTGGTTTTGGTATCAGGGTGATGGTGGCCTCGTACAATGAATTTGGGAGTGTTCCTCCCTCTGCTATATTTTGGAAGAGTTTGAGAAGGATAGGTGTTAGCTCTTCTCTAAATGTTTGATAGAATTCGCCTGTGAAGCCATCTGGTCCCGGGGTTTTGTTTGTTGGAAGATTTTTAATGAGAGTTTCAATTTCAGTGCTTGTGATTGGTCTGTTCATATTTTCCATATCTTCCTGATTCACTCTTGGCAGGTTGTGCATTTCTAAGAATTTGTCCTTTTCTTCCAGGTCGTCCATTTTATTGGCATAGAGTTGCTTGTTGTAATCTCTCATGATCTTTTGTATTTCTGCAGTGTCAGTTGTTACTTCTTCTTTTTCATTTCTAATTCTATTGATTTGAGTCTTCTCTCTTTTTTTCTTGAGTCTGGCTAATGATTTATCAATTTTGTTTATCTTCTCAAAGAACCAGCTTTTAGTTTTATTGTTCTTTGCTATCATTTCCTTCATTTCTTTTTCATTTATTTCTGATCTGATCTTTATGATTTCTTTACTTCTAACTTTGGGTATTTTTTGTTCTTCTTTCTCTAATTGCTTTAGGTGCAAGGTTAGGTTGTTTATTCGAGATGTTTCCTGTTTCTTACGGTAGGAATGTATTGCTATAAACTTCCCTCTTAGAACTGCTTTTGCTGCATCCCATAGGTTTTGGGTCGTCGTGTCTCCATTGTCATTTGTTTCTAGGTATTTTTTGATTTCCTCTATGATTTCTTCAGTGATCACTTCGTTATTAAGTAGTGTATTGTTTAGCCTCCATGTGTTTGTATTTTTTACAGATCTATTCCTGTAATTGATATCTAATCTTACAGCATTGTGGTCTGAAAAGATGCTTGATACAATTTCAGTTTTCTTAAATTTACCAAGGCTTGATTTGTGACCCATGATATGATCTATCCTGGAGAATGTTCCATGAGCACTTGAGAAAAATGTGTATTCTGTTGTTTTTGGAAGGAATGTCCTATAAATATCAATTAAGTCCATCTTGTTTCATGTATCATTTAAAGCTTGTGTTTCCTTATTTATTTTCATTTTGGATGATGTGTTCATTGGTGAAAGTGGGGTGTTACAATCTCCTACTATGAATGTGCTACTGTCGATTTCTCCTTTTATGGCTGTTAGTATTTGCCTTATGTATTGAGGTGCTCCTATGTTGGGTGCATAAATATTTACAATTGTTATATCTTCTTCTTGGATCGATCCCTTGATCATTAGGTAGTGTCCTTCTTTGTCTCTTGTAATAGTCTTTATTTTTAAATCTATTTTGTCTGATATGAGAATTGCTACTCCAGGTTTCTTTTGGTTGCCATTTGCATGGAATATCTTTTTCCACCCCCTCATTTTCAGTCAGTATGTGTCTCTAGTTCTGAAGCGGGTCTCTTGTAGACAGCATATATATGGGTTTAGTTTTTGTATCCATTCAGCCAGTCTGTGTCTTTTGGTGGGAGCATTTAATCCATTTACATTTAAGGTAATTATCGATATGTGTGTTCCTCTTCCCATTTTCTTAATTGTTTTGGGTTTGTTATTTTAGGTTTTTTCCTTCTCTTGTGTTTCTTGCCTAGAGAAGGTCCTTTAGTATTTGTTGTAAAGCTGGTTAGGTGGTACTGAACTCTCTCAGCTTTTGCTTGTCTGTAAAGGTTTTAATTTCTCCATCAAATCTGAATGAGATCCTTGCTGTGTAGAGTAATCTTGGTTGTAGGCTTTTCTCCTTCATCACTTTAAATATGTCCTGCCAGTCCCTTCTGGCTTGCAGAGTTTCTCTGAAAGATCAGCTGTTAACCTTATGGGGATTCCCTTGTGTGTTATTTGTTGTTTTTCCCTTGCTGCTTTTAATATGTTTTCTTTGTATTTAATTTTTGACAGTTTGATTAATATGTGTCTTGGTGTGTTTCTCCTTCGATTTACCCTGTATGGGACTTGCTGTGCTTCCTGGACTTGATGAACTATTTCCTTTTCCATATTAGTGAAGTTTTGAACTATAATCTCTTCAAATATTTTCTCGGTCCCTTTCTTTTTCTCTTCTTCTTCTGGAACTGCTATGATTCGAATGTTGGTCCGTTTAATGTTGTCCCAGAGGTCTCTGAGAGTGTCCTCAGTTCTTTTCATTCTTTTTTCTTTATTCTGCTCTGCAGTAGTTATTTCAACTATTTTATCTTCCAGGTCACTTAATCGTTCTTCTGCCTCAGTTATTCTGCTATTGATCCCATCTAGAGTATTTTTAAGTTCATTATTGTGTTGTTCATCGTTGCTTGTTTCATCTTTAGTTCTTCTAGGTCCTTGTTAAATGTTTCTTGCATTTTCTCTATTTCCAAGATTTTGGATCATCTTTACTATCATTATTCTGAATTCTTTTTCAGGTAGACTGCCTATTTCCTCTTCATTTGTTAGGTCTCGTGGGTTTTTATCTTGCTCCTTCATCTGCTGTGTGTTTTTCTGTCTTCTCATTTTGCTTATCTTGCTGTGTTTGGGGTCTCCTTTTTGCAGGCTGCAGGTTCGAAGTTCCCGTTGTTTTTGGTGTCTGTCCCCAGTGGCTAAGGTTCATTCAGTGGGTTGTGTAGGCTTCCTGGTGGAGGGGGCTAGTGCCTGTGTTCTGGTGGATGAGGCTGGATCTTGTCTTTCTGGTAGGCAGGACCACGTCTGGTGGTGTGTTTTGTGGTGTCTGTTTACTTATTATGATTTTAGGCAGCCTCTCTGCTAATGGGTGGGATTGTGTTCCTGTCTTGCTAGTTGTTTGGCATAGGGTGTCCAGCACTGTAGCTTGCTCGTTGTTGAGTGAAGCTGGCTGTTGGTGTTGAGATGGAGATCCCTGCGAGATTTTTGCCGTTTGATATTATGTGGAGCTGGGAGGTCTCTTGTGGACTTGGCCCTCCTATCTTAGAGGCACAGAACTGACTCCTGGCTGCAGCACCAAGAGCCTTTCATCCACATTGCTCAGAATAAAATGGAGAAAAAGAAGGAAGGAAGGAATTAAGGAAGGAAGGAAGGCAGGAAGAAAGAAAAGAAAGAAGGTAAAAAAAAAATAAAGTAAGATAAAATAAAATAGTTATTATAATAAAAAATAATTAAGAAAAAAATTAAAAAAAAAAAACAGACAGATAGCACCCTAGGACAAATTGTGAAAGCAAAGCTATAGAGATAAAATCTCACACAGAAGCATACACATACACACTCACAAAAAGAGGAAAAGGGGAAAAAATAATAAATCTTGCTCTCAAAGTCCACCTCCTCAATTTGGGATGATTCGTTGTCTATTCAGGTATTCCACAGATGCAGGGTACATCAAGTTGATTGTGGAGGTTTAATCCGCTGCTCCTGAGGCTGCTGGGAGAGATTTCCCTTTCTCCTCTTTGTTCCCACAGTTCCCAGGGCTCAGCTTTGGATTTGGCCCCGCCTCTGCGTGTAGGTCGCCGGAGGGCGTCTGTTCTTCGCTCAGACAGGACGGGGTTAAAGGAGCAGCTGATTTGGGTGCTGTGGCGCACTCAGGCCTGGGGGAGGGAGGGGTGCAGATATGGGGCGAGCTTGCGATGGTAGAGGCCGGCATGACGTTGCACCACCCTGAGGCGCACCGTGCGTTCTCCCGGGGAAGTTGTCCCTGGATCCTGGGACCCTGGCAGTGGTGGGCTGCACAGGCTCCCTGGAAGGGAGGTGTGGAGAGTGACCTGTGCTCGCAAACAGGCCTCTTGGTGGCAGCAGCAGCAGCCTTAGCGTCTCATGCCTGTCTCTGGGGTCCGCGCTGTTAGCCACGGCTCACGCCCATCTCTGGAGCTCCTTTAAGCAGCGCTCTTAATCCCCTCTCCTCGCGCACCAGGAAACAAAGAGGTAAGAAAATGTCTCTTGCCTCTTCGGCAGGTCCAGACTTTTCCCCGGACTCCCTCCCGGCTAGCCGTGGTGCCCTAACCCCCTGCAAGCTGTGTTCACGCCGCCAACCCCAGTCCTCTACCTAAGCTCCAACCGAAGCCCGAGCCTCAGCTCCCAGACCCCGCCCGCCTCGGCGGGTGAGCAGACAAGCCTCTCGGGCTAGTGAGTGCCGGTCGGCACCGATCCTCTGTGCGGGAATCTCTCCGCTTTGCCCTCTGCACCCCTGTTGCTGTGCTCTCCTCCGCGGCGCCGAAGCTTCCACCCTCCGCCACCCGCAGTCTCCACCCGCGAAGGGGCTTCTAGTGTGTGGAAACTTTCCCTCCTTCACAGCTTCCTCCCAGAGGTGCAGGTCCTGTCCCTATTGTTTTGTCTCTGTTTATTCTTTTTCCTTTTGCCCTGCCCAGGTACGTGGGGAGTTTCTTTACTTTTGGGAGGTCTGAGGTCTTCTGCCAGCGTTCAGTAGGTGTTCTGTAGGAGTTGTTCCACTTGCAGATGTATTTCTGATATATCTGTGGGGAGGAAGGTGATCTCCACGTCTTACTCTTTCGCCATCTTCCCTGCCGTCTCCTATTCTATACTTCTTAAGAATTTTTTTTCTAAAGTGCCAGTCACCATATGTATTTTAGTTGACTGTTCTTGGTTTGCCTATGGTGTCCTGTGAAATTGCTTTTGAACTTAATAGATAAAGCTATTTCAAGTTTCCCATACGTAGAATGCCATGGAGCTTTATGAACTATCACTTTCAATAAAACAACAGCCTATAAAATTAATGTTACTTGATCCCTGCTTCTCCATTTTCTTACGAAATATATTAGGTAGGTTTTAACTTGATGGGTTCTGATATTCCTTCTCTCACTAATATGCAACATACTTAATTTGTACTGACTCTAAAGATTTAATTTTATAAAAGGTATAGAATGACAGTCTTGAAAATTTGCTTCTCCTGCTAAAAGACATGACATAATAGGGTATGAGGGTTTACATACTATGTCTGTTTATTTCCTATACATATTTTATATTTTTACTTCTAAATCAGAAACACATGTAAAGTTATGATACATAAATGGTAAAGCAAGGAATAGAACTTTGATTTCCTTATCTCTAGGGCAGTATCTAGAACTGATTTACAAAGTGTGATGTATACATAACTTTTTTCCTCCATATCACTTTTAAAAGTCTTCTAGACAATATCTTTTTAAACTTTATGACAATGTCAGTAATTTTGTTCCTAGCATGAGTTAATAATTTATTTAAACTGTTGCCCATTGATCTTTTAAAATAGCTTTATTGAGGTACAATTTGCATAGCAGAAAATTTATTATATGTACAGTTTCTTGAATTTTATTAAATGTACACAGTTGAGGAAGCCTTATTACAGTCTAATTTTAGAATATATCCATCATCCCAGAAAATTCTCTATTGCCTGTTTGTTGCTAGCCCCTGTTGTCGCCCCCATCCAACTATTAATCTTGTTTCTATTTTTATAAGTAGCTTTGCCTTTTCTAGAAATTTCATAAAAATGGAATCATGTACAATAGTGTGCAGTCTTTCCTGTCTGGCTTATTTTATACTTAGCATAGATTTTTTAAAATCAATTAATTAGTTAATTAATTAATTAATTTATGGCTGTATTGGGTCTTCATTTCCGTGCAAGGGCTTTCTCTAGTTGTGGCGAGTGGGGGCCACTCTTCATCGCAGTGTGCGAGCCTCTCACTGTTGTGGCCTCTCTTGTTGCGGAGCACAAGCTCCAGATGCGCAGGCTCAGTAGTTGTGGCGCACGGGCTTAGTTGCTCCGCGGCATGTGGGATCTTCCCAGGCCAGGGCTTGAACCGGTGTCCCCTGCATTGGCAGGCAGACTCTCAACCACTGTGCCACCAGGGAAGCCCCATGTATGTTCTTTTATGTTTTAGTAGGTTGTTTCTTTTTATTATTGAGTTATATTTTATTGTATGGATATGCCATATTTTGTTTACTCACCAGTTAATTGACCATTTAGATTGTTTTCAGTTTGGGCTGTTATGAATAATGTTGCTAACAACATTTGTGTACAAGGATTTTTTTTTTTTAATTTTAGATTTTATTTCTTTTTTGTGTACAGGCTTTTTGTGGGCTTATGTTTTCTTTTCTCTTAGGTAAATACCTATGAGTAGAAGTGCTGGTTTGCATGGTAAACATATTTTTAACTTTGAAAGAAACTGCTAAACTGTTTTCCAAAGTATCTGTACCACTTATATTCCCACCAGGAATGTATGAGAGTTCCAGTTCCTCTATATCCTTGCCAACATTTGGTATTTTCAGTCTTCTAATTGTGGCTATTCTAGTGGCTATATAGTCAGCTCATTATTGTTTTATTTTGCATTTCCCTCAAAACTAAAGACTAAGCATCTGTTTGTGTCCTCATAAAATTCCTATTTAAAATCTTAACCCCCAAAGTGATGGCGTTAGAAAGTGGGGCCTTTGGGAGGTAATTATCAGTAAGCCATAAGGGCAGAGCCCTCATGAATTAGATTAGTGCCCTTATAAAGGAGGCTCTTTATAAGCTTCCTCACCCCTTCTACCAGGTGAGATTGCAGTGAGAATTCCACAGTCAATGAGAGGGCAGGCCCTCTTTAGACACTGAATCTGCCAGCACCTTGATCTTGGACTCCCTATCTTCCAAAACAGTGAGAAATAAGTTTCTGTTGCTTTAAAGCCACCCAGTTTATGGTAGTTTTGTTATAGCATCCTGAACAGACTGATAGCATCTTTTTCATGTACTTATTTGCCATTTCTTTGGTGAAGTTTCTATTCAGAAATCTTTTGCCCTGTTTTACACTGAGTTGTTTGTGTTATTTTTAGTTGTAAGAGTTCTTTATATATTCTGGTGTTAAAGGATAATTTTCACACAGAAAGTTAAGATTATGACTCCTGTATAGATATAAAACTTTTTTAATGTGTTAAAGTTTTTATTTAACCTGTTAATGAGAAAACTGGTAAGGTGTTATAACCAGTTCAAAGGAGGATCCAAAGAACAGACACATTTATAGATCAAGAATCTTGAAATGAGCACAGTTTTTTTTCCACAGTGGCAGAGGGTGTCTCTCCATTGTGGGATATAATTTATTTTTGTGTTTATAAATAAGGATTATTTTAAATTTTATCAGGTTGTAATCTACAATACAAATTACAGAGTTGTAAAATAGCCCTCACAGGATGAGAATCAGATCACCTGGAACAAAGCGCTATAGAGCAGGGCTCAGCAACTCTGACTTGTGGGTCGAATCTGACCAACCACCTGATTTTGTAAATAAAGTTTTATTGGAAGACAGCCATACCTGTTCATTTACACATTGTCTGTGGCTGCTTTTGTGCTACAGTGGCAGAGTTGAGTAGTTGTGACAGAGACTGTATGGCTCACAAAGCCTAAATTATTTACTAAATGACCTTTTACAGCAAGGTTGCTGATCCCTGCTTTTTCCTGGGTAAAGTCCTTTATCAGATATGTTATTTATAAATATTTTTTCCTAGTCTGTGCCTTGTCTTTTCATTTTTTTAAAAACATATCTTTTGAAGAGCAAAAGTTTTACATTTTGATGAAGCCCAATTTATTAGCTTTGTGTTTTATGAATTGTGCTGTCAAACAGTTTGCCAAACGTAGGATCACAAAGTTTTTGTCTTATGCTTTCTTATATAAGTTTATATAAAATTTTATCTATTACATTTATGTCTATGATCCAGTTCAAGGTAATTATTGTGTATGATGTGAGGTAAGGGTTGAGATATTTTTAGATGTGGGATATTCACTTGTTTTAGCATAATTTGTTGAAAAGACTATCCTTTCTTTGTTGAAGTACCTTGGTACCTTTGTCAAAAATCAGCTGACCATAAATATTTGGGTTTATTTCTGGAGACTCTCAGTTCTGTTCCCTTTGTCTTTATGTTTATCCTTATGGCAATACCACATTAACTTGATTACTGTAGCTTTATAGGAAGCTTTGAAATGAGGCCATGTAAGTTCTCAGCATTTTTCTTCTTTTTCAGATTTCTTTTAAAAATATTAAATTTAATTGATATTTTTCAAACCAAAGAAAATTATTTTTCCTCTTTTTTGGGCGTTTCAGCTGTATATATATATTTGTATGTATGTATGGGTAGCAGTAAGAAGATAAAGATGACGGTCTGGAGGACCTTTCAACAAAATGATCTGTGGGGATCATTACACTGTTCAGTATCATTTCTAACTACCCAGTCTATTTCTTGCTTTCATTTTTAATTATGTAACTTATGACTTTAAGCTTGCTTCTCTAATTTTATTGTGCCTCCCACAACAGTGTGCCTCTTATCAGTAACATAGGGACAGTGAAGGGCCAGACAAGGCCAGTGATGTGGTCTACATTGTGCCTCCAGTAGGATGGATGGTTGAAGGACAGACAGACTTGAGACGGAGGGAAACTGTTTCTGCTTGTCCCCCCACCCAACTGTGGACCTGCTTCTCCTCTTCACTGATGGCCAGATCTTGGTGGTGGGAGTTGAGCAAAAGAAGGTAAAGACTGAGTTTTAGCTCACAGCCAGTCACCACAAATGCTTTTCAATGTCCTATAAAGATTATATAAAAATATATAAAGAGATTAGATGAAAGGATACCAGACAGCGAGGATGGTTACTGGAAGAGTTCTTTTCTCTGTGGCTTCTTTATAAATATGAATGAATTTCTGTATTGCTAAAGATTGGGAAAGTAAATATTGTGAACATCTTTTTTTTTTTTTTTTTTGGTCATTTCGGATAAGCCATTCAGGGCCTATCATAGCACTCAGACTTTGTTATTTAATTTTTCTATAATTTCTAAATTCTGGTATTTAAACAGCCTTCATCCATATAAAAATACAGATTTTATAGCAAATAAATTAATTTTAAAATTCTTTCATAGAACTAAAGTAAAATGAATACTACTTTGAAATTTATCAATATTTAACAAAATGTTTATAAGAAAAGTTCCGCTATTGCTAGAACTAAAATTGTCCCAACACCTTTAGGATACAGGCTTCAGCTATTGACAAAGTATTGGGATATGTTTAAAGTATGTTTATACTTCATAGAATGTTAATTATCAACCACTGTCTTTTTAAACCCCCTAATGTGCTAATTAGAGGCAAATAAAGGTGGAAAATTATGTATTTTTCCTTCTGTATTTTTGTCATTTTAAAATTACTTTGGAAGTATACACAGTGGCTTTGTTCTCTTCAAATCCTTTTTGTTTCATCCATTCTCTGAATGCTCTACTTACTTTCTTTAAACAGTGCTTTACATAAAGTATATTAGTAAATCTTTGTAAAAATTGTGATGAATAACTTCCCGTTTCTTCCTCACTGCCTAGAAAAAGATGGCAGTATTTTAGTGTCAGTCACTGAGACATTAAATCTTGAGTGGTAGTAGTTAATTGATTTTCAACATCATGATTAGGGCTCTTCAGAAGAATGCTTTTGTTAAATGTTTGTATTTCTCCTTTTGTCTTCATTTAATTATTTCTTAGTATTACTCCTTATTAGGCTAAATTATTTTGGTATCTCTAATTAAAACTTAAATATCTTACAATGATCTGGCTTTTAAGAAGACATGCCAACTAAAGATGCTGGACCTTTTTCTCTTTGCTGTAGGCCCAGACATTGCCCGCTTTGGTTTCCTAATTTAGTAACAGAAATAAAACTATGCACGACTGGGCAGGTTTGGTATGCTGGCACCCAGCTAGGAAGCATGGGTTTCTTAAGTAAATGGACCAATGGGGATTTGCGGAAAACACAGATTAAGTTACAAGAGCTTTGCACTTCGCAAATTCCTAGCTATTTAAAGGAACTCGACTAACCCACTGCCACCTAAATAAAGCTCAGTTTTGTTTAAACACACAGACACACTAAATGATGCATTGTTTCCTTTTCCAAAATTACCCCTCATCTTTGTGCTATTAATTTCATATTTTTGTACACTTTTAAAAAGCACTTTCTCTTTTAATAAATAATGCATCAAAATTAGTTAACTCTATTTAATTATTTTGTGCGTTTGTAATACCTTTCAAGATAGCATAATATAAAACAGTCAATAATGTAGATATGTAATGTGTTTCTGTGTGAGAAAAATGAAAGAAAGTTCTGACAGAGATAAATTAAGAAAAATTTTTTAAAAACGTGGTTTTGCACACTACCTCTGGCACCTGCTTGGCTGGGTGGCCTTGATTCCTGCTGTCTCTTCCTCCACCACAGATATTGTCAGTGCTCTGCATCATGGAGCGCACACTGCTCGGGTGGGTTTGCAGTGGGTGCTTTCTTGGAATGTTTGAACACAGACTGCTTTCCTGTCTGCTGACACTTTTCCTTTTTGCTGCTGCTTTTTATCTGGCGTATTCCTGGTCTTCTTTTCTTTCTTTTTCATCTTAGTCTTCTTAAGGTCCATTGCCTCTGAATTTGGGGAAGAGCCTTGAGGCCCAAGGATTAACCCACTTCTCCTTCAAACCTTTATGTATTTCTTCTGGCCACTGTCTTTCATTGTCAGATGAGGGCCAGCTGTCCACCCTGGTGATCTTTTTTTAAAATTTCTTTTAGACTGTTTATAAACTCTGGAGGCATATTCTGAGGTGTAATTTCATTGAAAGAGAGAGAGAATAGGAATGAATGAGAATCTCTCATTTCTTATAAGACTTCTTTTTAATTAATTAATTAATTTTGGGGGGCTGCGTTGGGTCTTTGTTGCTGTGCACGGGCTTTCTCTAGTTGCGGTGAGCAAGGGCTACTTTTGCTGTGGTGTGTGGGCTTCTCATTGTGGTGTCCTCTCTTGTTGCAGAGCACCAGCTCTAGGCACGCGGGCTTCAGTAGTTGTGGCACATGGGCTCAGTAGTTGTGGCTCTTGGGCTCTAGAGCACAGGCTCAGTAGTTGTGGCGCATGGGCTTAGTTGTTCCGTGGCATGTGGGATCTTCCCAGACCAGAGCTCGAACCCGTGTCCCCTGCATTGGCAGGCAGATTCTTAACCACTGCGCCACGAGGGAAGTCCCTCTTATAAGACTTTTGACAAATAGGAATGGACAGTTAATTCCAGTACTTGAGAGAGTATAGGTGGTGTGTGGAGGAGGATACAGTGTGCATTATAATCATACTTAAAGCAGTATTAGTTCACAATTAGAACAAAAGGGATTTAATATAAACTTTAGTCAAATTACATTGACTTTAGGATCAATATGATTTCCCATTGTATGAATGCAATCCAAAATATAATAAAGAATACTAAACATCACAAATACTTTGACTGAAAGTGGTCAGAAGGTTACTAATCTATAAAAAAGTCAGTTTTTTAAATGATCTATTTCTTGACTTTTGGGAACATCTGAATAAGGCAGATGCCCAGTCCTAGCATCAGGGTTCCTCCCTCTTGACTTCCTTCCTTACCCCATTCTCTGCCTTTCACACCCAGTGGAGACTGGTTCATAGTTTCTCTGCTACTGGCCTTTCCTTTGCTTTCCTGAGAGAGAGAAGACATTGGTCTTACAAGGTTTCCCTGACAAAGGGAGGGGGCGTCTCTGCTGTCAGAAACTTAAAGTGGCATCTCTTGGTTACTATGTAATTCTAAACATTAGTGAAGATCTAGTATTTAGATATTTTTGCTCTGTCTTAGTAATTTTGATTTCTTAAATGTATATATTCATGCTATTGTTATTGCTTGTAATAATAATCATATCTTAACAGTTACTGTAAAAAGTGGTAACTCTCCAGATAATCAAGAGATTATTATTGTTGTTAATACATTTATTAAGTGTTTAAACTAGGCCAGTCATGTTAAATGCTTAACTCTTTTCTCTATTAATTGCCACAATAATCAGACAGAATAGGTATTATTGTTTTTCACTTTTAAAGATGGGGAACCTGAAGTGTAGCTATTAAATGGGGGATCAAAGATTCTAATCCAGTTCATTCATGTTTTAAAAATGTAAAAGTTGTTACATATGGAAAAGTACACAGATTTAAAGTAATACTCAATGAATTTTCACAAAATAAATACACTTTTGTAACCAGAACCCCATAAGCCTGCTTGCACTTCTTTCCAGACACTCTCACCCCTCTTCTAGGGCAACTACTATTCTGACTTCCATCACCCATTCAGTTTTGTTTTTTTTTAAAATTTTTTAATTTAATTTTGTTTTTTTATACAGCAGGTCCTTATTAGTCATCAGTTTTATACACATCAGTGTATACATGTCAATCCCAATCGCACAATTCATCACACCACCAGCCCCACCTCCCCACCACTTTCCCCTCTTGGTGTCCTTACGTTTGTTCTCTACATCTGTGTCTCAATTTCTGCCCTGCAAACCAGTTCATCTGTACCATTTTTCTAGGTTCCACATATATGCGCTAACACACGATATTTGTTTTACTCTTTCTGACTTACTTCACTCTGTATGACAGTCTCTAGATCCATCCACGTCTCTACAAATGACCCAATTTCATTCCTTTCTATGGCTGAGTAATATTCCATTGTATATATGTACCACATCTTCTTTATCCATTCGTCTGTTGATGGGCATGTAGGTTGCTTCCATGACCTGGCTATTGTAAATAGTGCTGCAATGAACATTGGGATGCATGTGTCTTTTTGAATTATGGTTTTCTCTGGGTATATGCCCAGTAGTGGCATTTCTGGATCATATGATAATTCACTTTTTAGTTTTTTAAGGAAGCTCCATATTGTTCTTCATAGTGGCTGTATCAATTTACACTCCCACCAAGAGTGCAAGAGGGTTCGCTTTTCTCCACACCCTCTCCAGCATTTGTTTTTTGTAGATATTCTGATGATGCCCATTCTAACTGGTGTGAGGTGATACCTCATTGTAGTTTTGATTTGCATTTCTCTAACAATTAGTGATGTTGAGCAGCTTTTCATGTGCTTCTTGGCCATCTGTATGTCTTCTTTGGAGAAATGTCTATTTAGGTCTTCTGCCCATTTTTGGACTGGGTTGTTTGGGTTGCTTTTTTGTTTGTTTTTGTTTTTTTTCCAGACGCGGGCCTCTCACTGTTGTGGCCTATCCCGTTGCGGAGCACAGGCTCCGGAGTGCAGACTCAGCGGCCATGGCTCACGGGCCCAGCCGCTCTGCGGCATGTGGGATCCTCCTGGACCAGGGCACGAAACCATGTCCCCCGCATAGGCAGGCGGACTCTCAACCACTGCGCCACCAGGGAAGCCCGGGTTGTTTGTTTTTTTAATGTTGAGCTGCATGAGCTGTTTATATATTTTGGAGATTAATCCTTTGTCCATTGATTTGTTTGCAAATATTTTCTCCCATTCTGAGGGTTGTCTTTTCGTCCTGTTTATGGTTTCCTTTGCTGTGCAAAAGCTTTGAAGTTTCATTAAGTCCCATTTGTTTATTTTTGTTTTTATTTCCATTACTCTAGGAGGTGGATCAAAAAAGATCTTGCTGTGATTTATGTCAAAGAGTGTCCTCCCTATGTTTTCCTCTAAGAGTTTATAGTGTCCGGCCTTACATTTAGGTCTCTAATCCATTTTGAGTTTATTTTTGTATATGGTGTTAGGGAGTGTTCTAATTTCATTCTTTTACATGTAGCTGTCCAGTTTTCCCAGCACCACTTATTGAAGAGACTGTCTTTCCTCCATTGCATATCCTTGCCTCCTTTGTCATAGATTAGTTGACCATATGTGTGGGGGTTTATCTCTGGGTTTTCTATCTTGTTCCATTGATCTATGTTTCTGTTTTTGTGCCAGTACCATATTGTCTTGATTACTGTAGCTTTGTAGTATAGTCTGAAGTCAGGGAGTCTGATTCCTCCAGCTCTGTTTTTTTTGTTCAAGACTGCTTTGGCTATTCGGGGTCTTTTGTGTCTCCAAACAAATTTTAAGATTTTTTGTTCTAGTTCCGTAAAAAATGCCATTGGTAATTTGATAGGGATTGCATTGAATATGTAGATTGCTTTGGGTCGTATAGTCATTTTCCCAATATTGAGTCTTCCAATCCAAGAACATGTTATATCTTTCCATCTGTTGGTATCATCTTTAATTTATTTCATCAGTGTCTTACAGTTTTCTGCATACAGGCCTTTTGTCCCCCTAGGTAGGTTTATTCCTAGCTATTTTATGCTTTTTATTGCAGTGGTAAATGGCAGTGTTTCCTTAATCTCTCTTTCAGATTTTTCATCATTAGTATATAGGAATGCAAGAGATTTCTGTGGATTAATTTTGTATCCTGCAACTTTACCAAATTCATTGATTAGCTCTAGTAGTTTTCTGATGGCATCTTTAGGATTCTCTATGTATAGTATCATGTCATCTGCAAACAGTGACAGTTTTACTTCTTATTTTCCAATTTGTATTCCTTTTATTTGTTTTTCTTATCTGATTCCCGTGGCTAGGACTTCCAAAACTATGTTGAATAATAGTGGTGAGAGTGGACATCCTTGTCTTGTTCCTGTTCTTAGAGGAAATGCTTTCAGTTTTTCACCATTGAGAATGATGTTGGCTGTGGGTTTGTCATATATGGCCTTTATTATGTTGAGGTAGGTTCCCTCTATGCCCACTTTCTGGAGAGTTTCTGTCATAAATGGGTGTTGAATTTTGTCAAAAGCTTTTTCTGCATCTATTGAGATGATCATATGGTTTTTATTCTTGAATTTGTTAATATGGTTTATCACATTGATTGATTTGCGTATATTGAAAAATCCTTGCATCCCTGGGATAAATCCCACTTGATCGTGGTGTATGATCCTATTAATGTGTTGTTGGATCCTGTTTGCTAGTATTTCATTGAGGATTTTTGCATCTATATTCATCAGTGATATTGGTCTGTAATTTTCTTTTTTTATAGTATCTTTGTCTGGTTTTGGTATCAGGGTGATGATGGCCTCATAGAATGAGTTTAGGAGTGTTCCTTCCTCCGCAACTTTTTGGAAGAGTTTGAGAAGGATGGGTGTTAGCTCTTCTCTAAATGTTTGATAGAATTCACCTGTGAAGCCATCTAGTCCTGGAATTTTGTTTGTTGGAAGATTTTAAATCACAGTTTCAATTTCATTACTTGTGATTGGTCTGTTCATATTTTCTATTTCTTCCTGGTTCAGTCTTGGAAGGTTATACCTTTCTAAGAATTTCTCCATTTCTTCCAGGTTGTCCCTTTTATTGGCATAGAGTTGCTTGTCGTAGTCTCTTAGGATGCTTTGTACTTCTGCGGTGTCTGTTGTAACTTCTCCTTTTTCATCTCTAATTTTATTGATTTGAGTCCTCTCCCTCTTTTTCTTGATGAGTCTGACTAATGGTTTATCAATCTTGTTGATCTCAGAGAACCAGCTTTTAGTTTTATTCATCTTTGCTATTGTTTTCTTTGTTTCTATTTCATTTATTTCTGCTCTGATCTTTATGATTTCTTTCCTTCTAACTTTTGGTTTTGTTTGTTCTTCTTTCTCTAGTTCCTTTAGGTGTAAGGTTAGATTGTTTATTTGAGATATTTCTTGTTTCTTGAGGTAGGCATGTATAGCTATAAACTTCCCTCTTAGAACTGCTTTTGCTGCATCCTGTAGGTTTGGGATCATCGTGTTTTCATTGTCATTTGTCTCTAAGTATTTTTTGATTTCCTCTTTGATTTCTTCAGTGATCTCTTGGTTATTTAGTAACGTATTGTTTAGCCTCCATGTGTTTGTGTTTTTTACATTTTTTTCCCTGTAATTCATTTCCAATCTCATAGCGTTGTGGTCAGAAAAGATGCTTGATATCATTTCAATTTTTTAAAATTTACTGAGGCTTGATTTGTGACCCAGGATGTGATCTATCCTGGAGAATGTTCCATGTACACTTCAGAAGAAAGTGTAATCTGCTGTTTCTGGATGGAATGTCCTATAAATTTCAATTAAATCTATCTGGTCGACTGTGTCATTTAAAGCTTCTGTTTCCTTATTTATTTTCATATTGGATGATCTATCCATTGGTGTAAGTGAGGTGTTAAAGTCCCCCACTATTATTGTGTTATTGTCGATTTCCTCTTTTATAGCTCTTAGCAGTTGCTTTATGTATTGAGGTGCTCCTCTGTTGGGTGCATATATATTTATAATTGTTATATCTTCTTCTTAGGTTGATCCCTTGATCATTATGTATTGTCCTTCCTTGTCTCTTGTAACACTCTTTATGTTAAAGTCTATTTTATCTGATATGGGTATTGCTACTCCAGCTTTCTTTTGATTTCCATTTGCATGGAATATCTTTTTTCATCTCCTCACCTTCAGTCTGTATGTGTCCCTAGGTCTGAAGTGGGTCTCTTGTAGACAGCATATAGATGGGTCTTGTTTTTGTATCCATTCAGCAAGCCTGTGTCTTTTGGTTGGAGCATTTAATCCATTCACGTTTAAGGTAATTATCAATTTGTATGTCACTATGACCATTTTCTTAATTGTTTTGGGTTTGTTTTTGTAGGTCCTTTTCTTCTCTTGTGTTTCCCACTTAGAGAAGTTCCTTTAGCATTTGTTGTAGAGCTGGTTTGGTGGTGCTGAATTCTCTTAACTTTTGCTTGTCAGTAAAGCTTTTGATTTCTCCATCGAATCTGAATAAGATCCTTGCCAGGTTGTGTACTCTTGGTTGTAGGTTCTTCCCTTTCATCACTTTAAGTATATCATGCCACTCCCTTCTGACTTGTAGAGTTTGTACTGAGAAATCAGCTGTTAACCTTATGGGAGTCCCCTTTTATGTTATTTGTCATTTTTCCTTTGCTGCTTTCAGTAATTTTCTTTGTCTTTAATTTTTGCCAGTTTGATTATTATGTGTCTCAGCATGTTTCTCGTTGGGTTTATCCTGTATGGGACTCTCTGCACTTCCTGGACTTGGGGGGCTATTTCCTTTCCCATGTTAGGGAAGTTTTTGACTCTAATCTCTTCAAATATTTTCTCAGGTCCCTTCTCTCTCTCTTCTCCTTCTGGGACCCCTATAATGTGAATGCTGTTGTGTTTAATTTTATCCCAGAGGTCTTTTAGGCTGTCTTCATTTCTTTTCATTCTTTTTCTTTATTTTGTTCTGCAGCCGTGAATTCCACCATTCTGTCTTCCAGGTCACTTATCCGTTCTTTGCCTCGGTTATTCTGCTGTTGATTCCTTCTAGTGTAGTTTTCCTTTCAGTTATTGTATTATTCATCTCTTTTTTGTTTGTTCTTTAATTCTTCTAGGTCTTTGTTAAACATTTCTTGCATCTTCTCCATCTTTGCCTCCATTCTTTTTCTGAGGTCCTGGATCATCTTCACTATCATTATTCTGATTTCTTTTTCTGGAAGGTTGCGTATCTCCACTTCATTTTGTTGTTTTTCTGGGGTTTTATCTTGTTCTTTCATCTGGTACATAGCCCTCTGCCTTTTCATCTTGTCTATCTTTCTGTGAATGTGGTTTTCATTCCCCAGCCTGCAGGATTGTAGTTCTTCTTGCTTCTGCTGTCTGCCCTATGGTGGATGAGGCTATCTAAGAGGCTTGTGCAAGTTCCCTGATGGGAGGGACTGGTGGTGGGTAGAGCTGACTGTTGCTCTGGTGGGCAGAGCTCAGTAAAACTTTAATCGGCTTGACTGCTGATGGGTGGGACTGGGTTCCCTCCCTGTTGGTTGTTTGGGCTGAAGCAACCCAACATTGGAGCCTACCTGGGCCCTTTGGTGGGGCTATGTCAGACTGTGGGAGGGCTCATGCCAAGGAGTTCTTCCCAGAATTTCTGCCAGTGTCCTTGTCCCCATGGTGAGCCACAGCCACCCCCTCCTCTGCAGGAGACCCTCCAACACTAGCAGGTAGGTCTGGTTCAGTCTCCGTTGTGGTCACTGCTCCTTCCCCTGGGTCCCTATGTGTACAGTACTTTGTGTGTGCCCTCCAAGAGTGGAGTCTCTGTTTCCTGCAGTCCTGTTGAAGTCCTGCAATCAAATCCCACCAGCCTTGAAAGTCTGATTCTCTAGGAATTCCTCCTCCCGTTGCCGGACCCCCAGGTTGGGAACCTGATGTGGGGCTCAGAACCTTCACTCCATTGGGTGGACTTCTGTGGTATTAGTGTTCTCCAGTCTGTGAGTCACCCACCCAGCAGTTGTGGGATTTGATTTTACTGTGATTGTGCCCCTCTTACCATCTCATTGTAGCTTTTCCTTTTTCTTTGGGTGTGGGGCATCTTTTTTGGTGAGTTCCATTGTCTTCCTGTCGATGATTGTCCAGCAGCTAGTTATGACTCTGGTGTTCTCGCAAGAGGGAGTGAGAGCACGTCCTTCTACTCTGCCATCTTGGTTCCTAATCCTCCACCCATTCAGTTTTAAAAGTAAATTAAAGATACTACAATTGAGGGGCTTCCCTGGTGGCGCAGTGGTTGAGAGTCCGCCTGCCGATGCAGGGGACACGGGTTCGTGCCCCGGTCCGGGAAGATCCCACATGCCACAGAGCGGCTGGGCCCGTGAGCCATGGCCGCTGAGCCTGCGCATCCGGAGCCTGTGCTCCACAACGGGAGAGGCCACAACAGTGAGAGGCCCTTGTACCGCAAAAAAAAAAGAAGATACTACAATTGAGATTTTTGCTAAGGTGTAGTACACAGGTTTTTCTCAATGTGGTTACATCTTATGAAGCCATTGTAAGTTGAAAATACCGTTAAGTAGAAAATGCACTTAATAGACCTAGCCTGCTGAACACCATAGCTTAGCTCAGCCTACCTTAAATGTGCTCAGAACACTTACATTAGCCTCCAGTTGGGCAAAATCATCCAACACAAAGCCTGTTTTATAATAAAGTGTTGACTATCTCATGTAATTTATTGAATACTGTACTAAAAGTGTAAAACAGAATTGGTCATATGAGTGCAGAATGGTTGTAAGTGTATTGGTTGTTTACCCTGATCATCTGGCTTACTGGGAGCTGTGGCTCACTGCCACTGCCCAGCATCACAAGAAACTTATAAGATTAAAATTCAAAGTATAGATTCTACTGAATGTGTATTGCTTTTGCAGTATCATAAGGTTGAAAAATTGTAAGTTGAACCATTGTAAATCAGGGATCATCTGTACTACACAGCGGGACCTCTGTATCTGTGGATTCTGTATCTGTAGATTCAACCAATGGTGGGTTGAAAATATTTGGGGAAGAAAAATTCCAGAAAGTTCTAAAAAGCAAAGCTTGAATTTGCAGCACTGGCAACTATTTACATAGCATTTACTTTGTATTAGGTATTATAAGTAATCTGGAAGTCAGTTAAAGTATATGGGAGGATGTGTGTAGGTTATACGCAAATACTCCATTTTACATAAGGGACTTGAGCATCCAAAGATTTTGGTATCTGTGGGGGTCCTGGAACCAATCCCCCTTATAAACCAAGGGGTGAATGACTGTACTTATTAAAGACTTGGTCATTATGGACTTTATTCCAGATGTGATGGAAAGCCACTGGAAGATTTTGAGCAGAAGAGTGATATCATGTGACTTAGGTTTAAGAGGATCACCCAGGCAACTGTGTAAAGAAGGAGCCAAGGATAAAAACTGAGAGATGAGTCAGGAATCTACTGAAATAAGCCACGTGAGAGAGGATGGAGGCTTACACTAGAGTGGTATCAGAACTGTTGATGAGAAGCAGTTGGATTTTGGTTTATTTCATGCTTTGTAACTCTCACAGCGCTTTACTTGTTTTCTATCATCCTCAGGGCTGGTTTTACCCCTGCTTACAAATAAGGAATCTTGAGGCTCTGAGAGGTTATGAACCTTACACAAGGTTACTTAGTAAGGTAGAATCATGACTTTCACCATGTCTTTTGATTCTCAGTCCTGTGCTTTTTTCTAACGTGTTACCGGAAATACATAGTCTTTTTAAAAAAATGTCTAATTCAAAGATTTATAAGATTGAGGAAATTAAATTAAAAGCATGTACTAGCTTGTGATACTATATTAGTTATCTACTGCTGGATAACAGATGACCACAAACCTAGCAGTTTAAAAAACACAAATTTATTATCTCATTGTCTGTGGATCAGGAGTCTAGGCACAGCTTAGCTAGATTATCTGCTTTGGGTCTCACAAGGCTGCAGCCAGCATTGGGTTGGCTGAGGCCTGTGATCTCATCTGAGGCCTGATTGCTAGTTACTGTGAAGATCTTTTAATATTGCTTCTGGTGTGTGAGATGGGGACAAAAACGGTTGAAGTCATATAATGAAGTTTAGTATGTCAGCCATCTAACAAAAGGAATTTTTGACTGTTTTTGCTGCCCAAAGGAAAGAATTCTATTAAAGAATGGTGCCCTTGTCTTTTTTCCCTGTAGGATCTCTCCCTTTTTACTTCAACTTTAGATGTATATGCTTAGCATTTGGCGTGTTAAAAACTTTTTCATTCCATTCTATAAGAATCTTGGTATCCAGACGGTGTGTTGGTGGGTGTTATCTGGCTCCTCATTTTGCTGCCACTGCTAAACACACTAATTAGGCCTGTTAATGGTTATTTTCCATTTCACTTTTACTTTTGTTCTTAGTCCAGTGCCAGTGTGATATTTTGTAGCTTCTTTGACTGCTGAATTAAGAAAATTAACTTTGGAACCAACTTCTGGGTTCAGGGAAAAAAACCACTGAACAGTGATTTGAATCTCCAGTCCTGTAGCTTTTCCAAATTTTACTGCAGTTTAGTTGATTATTCTGAACTAGTCTTCCATTTTATGACATACAGCAGAGGAAAGCAGACTTTAAAAAGCTGGTCTTGGTACTCTCTTCCACTAATATATTATTCTGTTAGTCTGTTTCTTTGTGCTTTCTGCTTTACTTACTTTAGGACTTTTGCTTACAAAATTGGCAGACTGGGTAATTCAAAGCAACCCTCCTTTAAGGTCAGTTAGAAAAACTGGAGGGAAAAAGTCTGTTTTGAAGGCACTTGTGAGCTAACAACGTACTGAAGAATTCCCAGGCCAAAGAGATTGCAGTTGTTACACACTGTTTTACACTAAAACAAATCTAAGTTGCTTGGTTGAGGCATAGCATGTAAAAGATGCACCTGGGATGTCTTGTGCCAGAGAACAGAAAACCAATCAAAGACTAGTGGGGTCATGTGTAAATAATAGAGGAGTCAACACTGGACAATTTGACCATCAAAAAGAATGATGATTGAAATGGATTAAAAACACATCAGATATATAAACTTCTATGAGTTCATAATGGTACTCTTTAAAAAAAACTAGTTGGTAAACGGCAGGTTGATAGGGTAAAGGGAAAGAATCAAACATTATTATGCCTTTTCTAAACCAGTTGTATTTCAGGGTAACTAAATAATTGAATGAAGGAGAGTTTTTTCCATATGGAATAATGATACCTAATAAATATAGAAGGAATGATGCAATTAGAAAAACCAACATTTTGGAATATCTAATGAAATAATTGATTGCAGCAAAGATCATAGCTTCCTGAACCATTAGGTAAGAAGTTGATAAGGAACTTTGTGCTGGATGGATCAGGCTGATGACACCTGAATCCACTGATTAATCTTAACATCACTAAAGGTGGGTGAAACAGACATTATATCCTTCCCAGTGTGATGTAATCAGAACTATAAAGCCCCACCCTTAAGATCTAATCTTACCAAAGAAAATTGAACCTGAATCTATTTAAGCTTTTCTAACTGCCAGTTTATAGGGAATACAAGGGGTGAATAAATATTTTAAATGACACCATAAAGACATAATAAACCAAGTTTAGAATGTTAGAAATTCTACCAAAAAATCCACTTTTTAAAGTAAGTGAAACATGAAGGAAAAGGAGGGAGAACTGTTGTAAATGTTAAAAGACTTAGGAATCATATCAGCCAAATGAAGTTGTTGGACCTTGTTTATATTTTGATTCAAATAAACTGGTTACAAAAACAATTTTTGTGACTATCTGGGAAAATTGAACATGGATAGGGTATTAGACACGTTTAAGAAGTTCTTGATTTTATTAAGTACAATAAAGGTATTGTGGGTTTTTTTTAATCGTCTTTATTGGAGTATAATTGCTTTACAATGGTGTGTTAGTTTCTGCTTTATAACAAAGAGAATCAGCTATACATATACATATATTCCCATATCTCCTCCCTCTTGCATCTCCCTCCCACCCTCCCTATCCCACCCCTCTAGGCGGTCACAAAGCACCGAGCTGATCTCCTTGTGCTATGTGGCTGGTTCCCACTAGCTATCAGTTTTACATTTGGTAGTGTATATATATATGTCCATGGCACTCTCTCATTTTGTCCCAGTTTACCCTTCCCCCTCCCCATGTCCTCCAGTCCGTTCTCTACGTCTGCGTCTTCATACCTGTCCTGCTCCTAGGTTCTTCGGAGCCTTTTTTTTTTTTTTTTTTAGATTCTATATATATGTGTTAGCATACGGTATTTGTTTTTCTCTTTCTGACTTCACTCTGTATGACACACTCTAGGTCCATCCACCTCACTACAAATAACTCAATTTTGTTTCTTTTTATGGCTGAGTAATATTCCATTCTATATATGTGCCACATGTTCCTTATCCATTCATCTGTCGATGGACAGTTAGGTTGCTTCTATGTCCTGGCTATTGTAAATAGAGCTGTGATGAGCATTGTGGTACATGACTCTTCTTAAATTATAGTTTTCGGAGGGTATATGCCCAGTAGTGGGATTGCTGGGTCATATGGTAGTTCTGTTTTTAGTTTTTTAAGAAACCTCCATACTGTTCTCCATAGTTGCTATAACAATTTACATTCCCACCAACAGTGCAAGGGGGTTCCCTTTTCTCCACACCCTCTCCAGCATTTCTTGTTTATAGATTTTTTGGTGATGGCCATTCTGACTGGTGTGAGGTGATACCTCATTGTAGTTTTGATTTGCATTTCTCTAATGATTAGTGATGTTGAGCATCCTTTCATGTGTTTGTTGGCAATCTGTATATCTTCTTTGGAGAAAAGTCTATTTAGGTCTTCTGCCCATTTTTGGATTGGGTTGTTTGTTTTTTTGATATTGAGCTGCTTATAAATTTTGGAGATTAATTCTTTGTCAGTTGCTTCATTTGCAAATATTTTCTCCCATTCTGAGGGTTGTCTTTTGGTCTTGTTTATGGTTTCCTTTGCTGTGCAGAAGCTTTTAAGTTTCATTAGGTCCCCTTTGTTTATTTTTGTTTTGATTTCCATTTCTCTAGGAGGTGGGTCAAAAAGGATCTTGCTGTGATTTATGTCATAGAGTGTTCTGCCTATGTTTTCCTGTAAGAGTTTTATAGTGTCTTGCCTTACATTTAGGTCTTTAATCCATTTTGAGTTTATTTTTGTGTACGGTGTTAGGGAGTGTTCTGATTTCATTCTTTTACATGTACCTGTCCAGTTTTCCCAGCACCACTTACTGAAGAGGCTGTCTTTTCTCTATTGTATATTCTTGCCTCCTTTATCAAAAATAAGGTGACCTGGGACAATAAAGTCAACATTCTCACAGGCATGGACTAAGTGGCCCTTAGGGTATAAGTTTTTCATCATAAAAAAAAGTCTTAGGATTTACAGAAGTGGAGAGAGGAGGTCAGCAGATGTGAAGCCCACAAGGTCTGTGAAACACCGCTCTCGAAATCGTCCTGCTTGGTCTGAGGAGCTTGTTTCTTGAGGAGGGATGGGCCAGGCTGGGACTGGTGGACAGCTGCTGTCCAACCCCAGTGAACACAGTGCTTTCATGGGGTGTTCAGCTCATGGGTGGAGGTGGAATAAGAGACTGAAAGAAGTTTTTTCAACTTTAAGGTAAATTAAAATCACACTTGAAAAAAAATAATAAGATGACCATATGTATGTGGGTTTATCTCTGGGCTTTCTGTCCTGTTCCATTGATCTATATTTCTGTTTTTGTGCCAGTACCAAACTGTCTTAATTACTGTAGCTTTGTAGTATAGTCTGAAGTCTGGGAGCCTGATTCCTCCAACTCCATTTTTCTTTTTCAAGATTGCTATGGCTATTCGGGATCTTTGGTGTTTCCATACAAATTGTGAAATTTTTTGTTCTGGTTCTGTGAAAAATGCCAGTGGTAGTTTTATAGGGATTGCATTGAATCTGTAGATTGCTTTGGGTAGTATAGTCATTTTCACAATGTTGATTCTTCCAATCCAAGAACATGTTATATCTTTCCATCTATTTGTATCATCTTTAATTTCTTTCATCAGTGTATTATAGTTTTCTGCATAAAGGTTTTTTGTCTCCTTAGGTAGGTTTATTCCTAGGTATTTTATTCTTTATGTTGCAGTGGTAAATGGGAGTGTTTCCTTAATTTCTCTTTCAGATTTTTTATCATCAGTGTGTAAGAATGCAAGAGATTTCTGTGCATTAATTTTGTATCCTGCTACTTTATCAAATTCATTGATTAGCTCTAGTAGTTTTCTGGTAGCATCTTTAGGATTCTCTATGTATAGTATCATGTCATCCACAAACAGTGACAGCTTTACTTCTTTTCCGATTTGGATTCCTTTTACTTCTTTTTCTTCTCTGATTGCTGTGGCTAAAACTTCCATAAATATGTTGAATAATAGTGGTGAGAGTGGACAGCTTTGTCTTGTTCCTGATCTTAGAGGAAATGGTTTCAGTATTTCACCATTGAGAATGATGTTGGCTGTGGGCTTGTCATATATGCCCTTTCTTATGTTGAGGTAAGTTCCCCCATGCTTACTTTCTGGAGGGCTTTTATCATAAATGGGTGTTGAATTTTGTCAAAAGCTTTTTCTGCATTTGTTGACATGATCATATGGTTTTTCTCCTTCAACTTGTTAATACAGTTTATCACATTGATTGATTTGCGTATATTGAAGAATCCTTGCATTCCTGGGAAAACACCCAGTTGATCATAGTGTATAACCCTTTTAATGTGCTTTTGGATTTTGTTTGCTAGTGTTTTGTTGAGGATTTTTGCATCTGTGTTCATCAGAGTTATTGGCCTGTAGTTTTCTTTGTTTGTGACATCTTTGTCTGGTTTTGGTATCCAGGTAATGGTGGCCTCGTAGAATGAGTTTGGGAATGTTCCTCCCTCTGCTATATTTTGGGAGAGTTTGAGAAGGATAGGTGTTGGCTCTTCCCTAAATGTTTCATAGAATTCACCTGTGAAGCCATCCAGTCTGGGGCTTTTGTTTGTTGGAAGATTTTTAATCACAGTTTCAATTTCAGTGCTTGTGATTGGTCTGTTTATATTTTCTGTTTCTTCCTGGTCAGTCTCAGAATGTTGTGCTTTTCTAAGAATTTGTCCATTTCTTAGTGGTTGTCCATTTCATTGGCCTATATTTGCTTGTAGTACTCTCTAATGATCCTTTGTATTTCTGCAGTGTCACTTGGTACTTCTCCTTTCTCATTTCTAATTCTATTGATTTGAGTCATCTCCCTTTTTTTCCTGGTGAGTTTGGCTAATGGTTTATCACTTTTGTTTATCTTCTCAAAGAACCAACTTTTAGTTTTATTGATCTTTGCTACTGTTTCCTTCATTTCTTTTTTCATTTATTTCTGATCTGATCTTTATGATTTCTTTCCTTCTGCTAACTTTGGGGGTTTTTTGCTCTTCTTTCTCTAATTGCTTTAGGTGTAATGTTAGGTTGTTTATTTGAGATGTTTCTTGTTTCTTGAGTTAGGATTGTGTTGCTATAAACTTCCCTCTTAGAACTGCTTTTGCTGCATCCCATAGGTTTTGGGTCATCATGTTTTCATTGTCATTTGTTTCTAGGTATTTTTTTATTTCCTCTTTGATTTCTTCAGTGATCTCTTGGTTATTTAGTAGTGTGTTGTTTAGCCTCCATGTGTTTGTATTTTTTACAGATTTTTTCCTGTAGTTGATATCTAGTCTCATAGCACTGTGGTCAGAAAAGATACTTGATATGATTTCAGTTTTCTTAAATTTACTGAGGCTTGATTTGTGACCCAAGATATTATCTATCCTGGAGAATGTTCCATGAGACCTTGAGAAGAAAGTGTGTTCTTTTGTTTTTGGATGGAATGTCGTATAAATATCAGGTACGTCTGTCCTGTTTAATGTATCATTTAAAGCTTGTGTTTCCTTATTTATTTTCATTTGGGATGATCTGTCCATTAGTGAAGGTGGGGTGTTAAATTCCTTTACTATGATTGTGTTACTGTCAATTTCCCCTTTTATGGCTGTTAGCATTGGCCTTATGTATTGAGGTGCTCCTTGTTGGGTGCATAAATATTTACAATTGTTATATCTTCTTCTTGGATCAATCCCTTGATCATTATGTAGTGTCCTTCTTTGTCTCTTGTAATAGTGTTTATTTTAAAGGCTATTTTGTCTGATGTGAGAATTGCTACTCCAGCTTTCTTTTGATTTCCATTTGTATGGAATATCTTTTTCCGTCCCCTCACTTTCAGTGCGTATGTGTCCCTAGGTCTGAAGTGGGTCTCTTGTAGACAGCATATATATGGGTCTTGTTTTTGTATCCATTCAGCCAGTCTATGTCTTTTGGTTGGAGCATTTAATCCATTTACATTTAAGGTAGTTATCGATATGTATGTTCCTTTTACCATTTTCTTAATTATTTTGGGTTTGTTATTGTAGGTCTTTTCCTTCTCTTGTGTTTCCTGCCTAGAGAAGTTCCTTTAGCATTTGTTGTAAAGCTTGTTTGGTGGTGCTGAATTCTCTTAGCTTTTGCTTGTCTGTAAAGGTTTTAATTTCTCTGTCGAATCTGAATGAGATCTTTACTGGGTAGAGTATTCTTGGTTGTAGGTTTTTCCCTTTCATCACTTTAACTGTGTCCTGCCACTCCCTTCTGGCTTGCAGAGTTTCTGCTGCAAGATCAGCTCTTAACTTTATGGGGATTCCCTCGTATGTTATTTGTTGTTTTTCCCTTGCTGCTTCTAATATTTTTGCTTTGTAGTTAATTTTTGACAGTTTGATTAACATGTGTCTTGGCATGTTTCTCCTTGGATTTATCCTGTATGCGTCTCTCTGCGCTTCCTGGACTTGATTGACTCTTTCCTTTCCCATGTTAGGGAAGTTTTCAACTATAATCTCTTCAAATATTTTCTTAGTCCCTTCTTTTCCTCTTCTTCTTCTCGGACGCCTATAATTCATATGTTTTTGCGTTTAATATTGTCCCAGAGTTCTCTGACACTGTCCTCAATTCTTTTCATTCTGTTTTCTTTATTCTGTTCTGTGGTAGTTATTTCCATTATTTTATCTTCCAGGTCACTTATCTGTTCTTCTGTCTCAGTTATTCTATTGATTCCTTCTAGAGAATTTTTAATTTCATTTATTGTGTTGTTCATCACTGTTTGTTTGCTTTTTAGTTCTTCTAGGTCCCTCTTAAACATTTCTTGTTATTTTCTCCTTTATGTTTCCAAGATTTTGGATCATCTTTACTATCATTACTCTGAATTCTTTTTAGGTAGACTGCCTATTTCCTCTTCAATTGTTTCATCTGCTGGGTTTTTACCTTGCTTCTTCATCTGCTGTGTGTTTCTCTGTCTTCTCATTTTGCTTAACTTGCTGTGTTTGGGGTCTCCTTTTCGCAGGCTGCAGGTTCGTAGTTCATGTCGTTTTTGGTGTCTGCCCCCAGTGACTAAGGTTGGTTCATTGGGTTGTGTAGGCTTCCTGGTTGAGGGGACTGGTGCCTGTGTTCTGATGAATGAGGCTGGACCTTGTCTTTCTGGTGGGCAGGACCGCGTCCGGTGCTGTGGTTTGTGGGGTCTGTGACCTTATTATGATTTTAGGAAGCTTCTCTGGTAATGGGTGGGGTTGTGTTCCTATCTTGCTAGTTGTTTGGCATAGGGTGTCCAGCACTGTCGCTTGCTGGTCGTTGAGTGGAGCTCGGTCTTAGCATTGAGATGGAGATCTCTGGGAGAGCTTTCGTTGTTTGATATTACATGGAGCCGTGTGGTTTGTGGTGGGCTGATGTCCTGTTCTCGGCTCTCCCACCTCAGAAGCACAGGCCTGACACCCGGCCAGTGCACCAAGACCCTGTCAGCCACGCGGCTCAGAAGAAAAGGGAGGAAAAAAAGAAAGAAAAAAAATAATAAAATAAATTTATTAAAATTAAAAATATATTAAAAATTAAAAGAAATAAAAGCCATAAGAAAAAGAAGGAAGAGAGCATCCAAACCAATAAACAAATCAACCAATGGTAACAAGCACTAAAACTATTCTAAAAGAAAAAAAAACGAAAAAAAAAGGGACAGAGAGAACCATAGGACAAATGGTAAAAGCAAAGTTATACAGACATAGTTACACAAAGAAGCATACAGGTACACTCTCACAAAAAGAGAAGAAGGAAAAAAAAATATCTATATATTAAAAAAAAAAGAGCAACCAAATCAGTAAAGAAATCTACCAGTGTTAATAAACTGAATTCTAAACTAAGATAAATGTAAAACCAGAAACCAGTTAGTTGCAGAAAGGCAACCCCAAGTCTACAGTTGCTCCCAAAGTCCACTGCCTCAGTTTTGGGATGATTCGTTGTCTATTCAGGTATTCCCCAGATGCAGGGTACATCAAGTTGATTTGGAGATTTAATCTGCTGCTCCTGAGGCTGCTGGGAGAAATTTCCCTTTCTCTTCTTTGTTCACACAGCTCCTTGGGTTCAGCTTTGGATTATGGCCCCGCCTCTGCATGTAGGTCGCCTGAGGGCCTCTGTTCTTCACTCAGAGAGGACGGGGTTAAATTAGCAGCTGATTATGGGACTCGGGCTCACTAGGCTGGGGGCAGGGACTCATACGGTATGTGGGGCGATCCTGTGGCGGCAGAGGCCAGCATGACGTTGCAACAGCCTAAGCCGCGCAATGTATTCTCCCGGGGAAGTTGTCCCTGGATCATCGGACCTGAGTCTGAAATCTTACTCTTCTTTTACCACAGTGCAATTAAACTAGAAATCAATATAATAACGTAACTAGTAATTCCCCTGGATAATGCAGGTGAATTTCTTCATGTCCTCAGGGTAGGGACTTCTTAAAACAGGGTACAGAATGCATAGGTATAAAGGGAAAGATTGACTTGAGAAATTTAGAAAGCATTTTCATTACCTAGATCCGGGATTGGCAAACTTTTTCTGTAAAGGGCCAATTACTCTGGCACTACTGTCTTTGTCCCAGCTACTCACCTCTTCCCTTGTAGCATGAAAGTGAACAAAGGACAATATTTTAATGATGTGTAATAAATAATAAGTGAAACTTTATATACAAAATTAGATAGTGGGCCAGAATTGGCATGTGGACCATAGTTTGTGGCTATTTGACATAGATCATCAAATAAGGAGAAGGTACATCTCACCATGGGAGAAGATATTTGCAATACATATAACTGACAAAGGACTTGTATCCATAATGAACTCCTGCAAATCAATATGAAAAAGACCAGCAACCCAGTTTAAAACATTTGCAGTGAACTTGAATAGGTACTTTTCTAAAGAGGAAATCCAAACATCCAGTAAGCATGTTAATATGCTAAGCTTTGTTAGTTATCAGAGACGTGCAAATTGAAACCACAACAAGGTTACATTAAATAGCAACTAGACTCACTTAAAGACTGACAAAACTAAGCATTTATGAGCTTGTGGAGCAACAGGGGCTCTCATACCCTATAATGTTGATGATATGCATACTCTGACCAAGCAGTTCTCCTAGATTTTTTCTCATATGAACTAAAAGACATGTAATAATGTTCATTAAACTCATAATATTCATAATTGTCCCAAACTGCAGACAACACAAGTGTCCTTTAACAATAGAATGGATGAAACTGGTTAATTCATAAACTGGAATATTAGACAACAATGAAAAGGAGCAGGCAGCTACATTCTACAATACGTTTGAACCTCACTAATATAATGTTGAGCAACAGAAGCCAGTCACAAAAGAACGTACATTATATGATTCTAATTATATAAAGTTCTGAAATAAGCAAAATGAAATGTTATTTTAGTATAATACTATATATTATATATAATATAATAAAAAAATTAATATAATAATAGGGATGCTTAGTTGGCTGGTAAGAGTGAAAAGACAAGTGAAAGACAAAGAGATGATTTTCATGAAAGTCAGGATTGAAAAGTCTCAGAAACTTGAGCTTTCAAGGAGGATGTAGTTAGTTGAGGCAGGCCAGTGATTCCACAGTAATAAACAAGGTAAAACTGGGTAAGTTTCAAAACTCCTGTTTTTAAAAGCCTCAGAAAATGGAAGCTGTTTGGGGACAGGAGGTGATTAATCTTATTTATCTTTGTATCTCCCACAGTTCTTGGTGCCCTGCCTTTCACATAGGTAGTTCAATTAATAATGAATGAATGAAAACAGAGTGAGAGGGAAAAGGCACATACCTGGAATGGAAGATGGATAAAAATGTTTGCTCTTTACCATAGTCAAAGTTTAAGGAGAAAGGACTAAATTATCTGGGTTCCCAAGGGAGAAAGACTTGTCACACTGTATCCTTCGTAGAGCCTAAGATATTATGCTATAAGAATTTGATGTTCTTGTTTAAGTCATCTGTTAAATATGTATGTGTATGATATATGATATACATTTTAAAACACACCCATTATTTATAATGCTTTGGGACATTAAATTTTTCTGTCTTGTAGTCTTACCTCTTGTTATCTTTTGTACTTTTCTCATAATGAAATTTTCAGGAAGCTGTTGATGCTGGTTTGTTACCTTTGGAATCCTAGAACTTTAGCACAGGAAAAGACCTTATATAGAATTTGCTATTTCCTCGTGATTAGATTGAGGTTCTACATTTTGACAAGAATATCATAGAAGTGATCTTGTATCCTTCTGATTGTGTCATATTGTGAGGTACATAGTATTGCTGTGTCTTGTTGCTAGTGATGTTAATCTTAATCTCTTGGTTAAGCTGTTGGCTACTGGGTTTCTCCACTTTTTATTTTCCCTTTGTAATTGTTAAGTAGTTTGGAGATACTTTGAAACTACATCATTATGCCGTTTCTTCTCAGACTTTCATGTCTGATTTTGACATTCATTGGTAGATCTTGGCTGCAGCAGTGATTACTGTGATGTTTACTAATTGTGCCATTTGTATTTCCTTCGTTCCTTCTACATTGATCAGTTGGAATTATGTAAAGAATTCTCCCTCTTTTATTTATTCATGCCAATAAGAACTCTTGGATATTTATTTTATTCTATGGGT
Organism: Monodon monoceros; assembly: GCF_005190385.1. Taxonomy (NCBI): domain Eukaryota; kingdom Metazoa; phylum Chordata; class Mammalia; order Artiodactyla; family Monodontidae; genus Monodon; species Monodon monoceros. The sequence continues at coordinate 49,713,450 of NW_021703778.1, forward strand.
TATAATCCAATGCTGTTATTACTTTGTTGCTCAAATTGTTCCAGTGTTAGCCATTGAGAGTTCCTTCTGGTTGGCTCCTGTGTCTTTTTGACATGCCGCATCTTTTTTCAAGCACTTCCTTGTTTGCTGCCATCATAAGTAGTTCCAGGATCATTTTGTATTTTCTGTTGGAGAGTGGTATTTAGAAACTCAGATCTGGGTGTTAAGTGTGCTCTCTGCTACTGAGGTGATGGATGTTGATGATGTGGTTTTTGTTTGGGAGTGGTGGATGTAATGTTGTTTCTCCATGTTTCTTGGTGCTTATGTGTGAGAGCTTTTGTAAGGAAGTGCTTCCCAGTCCTTTTCATGTCATGGTACATGCTGAAAATGGTGTTTTTCCAGCATGTTGAAGTAAACTGGAGGAGATTGGAAGCCCTGTGTAAAGCTGCTCAAGTCAAAGGTTACCCTTCTGGAACCACTTGAAGGGCACAAGAGAAGAGCAGCTCCTACCTAGGGTACATTCATCAGAGTAGAATTGCTAGTTACAGGGAATATATATGACTCTCCATGGTGGTTGTAGCAATTCGCACTCCCACCTAGAGAGTTATTATTTTTGCCAGTAACATTTTTCCTAATACTTGCCTTTGTGAAACTTTATTTATTTATTTTTAAAATTTATTTTGGTTGCGCTGGATCTTAGTTGCAGCAGGCAGGCTCCTTAGTTGCAGCACATGTGCTTATTAGTTGTGGCCAGTGGGCTCCTTAGTTGCAGCTCACGGGTTCCTTAGTTTTGGTATGCGAACTCTCAGTGTGGCATGCATGGGGATCTAGTTCCCTGACCAGGAATTGAACCTGGGCCTGCTGCATTGGGAGCTTGGAATCTTAACCACTGCGTCACCAGGGAAGTCCCGTGAAACTTTAAATTATTTGTCAATAAATAGATATAAAATCACTTTCAGTTATGATTCTGTCAGTTGTCAAACTAGCTATCCCTCCCACTTTTAAATCACTTACACATTTGAAAAGCAAGTCCTCTGTGTCTTTACAAAAGTAACTGATAAAAGTGTCTAACAGGATAGAGCCATACAGAAGAAACCTATAATACTTTACCTTTACGTCAGTGGTTTTAATGCTAGAATCTTGATGAATTATGATTATGATTATCCTAATCTAGTAACCTTCTTTTAGTTTGTTATTAGTAGCTCAGTCTAAGCTGGGTCCTAATTAGTACCACATCCCTTTTGGTGAACATTTTATAACAGGTTTATTGAGGTATAACTTACTACATACCATAAATTTATGATATAAAGATTCAAGGTGTTTTAAATGGCAATTCTAACTTCTAAATTATTAGTGAATTTATCAGTTGTGCCACCATCACCATGATCCACTTCTAGAACACTTCCATCATCACAGAAACTTCCCTCATGCTTAATTGTAGTCAGTCCACTCTCACTCTGTGACACAACTTTTGACCTTCTTTCTGTTTCTCTTGTTTTGCTTTTTATACAGATTTCATATAAATGGAATCATAACATATGTAGAATTTTGTGTTTGGATACTTTCACTTAGCTTAATGTTTTTGAGGTTAATTTGTGTAGTTGCATGCCTTGGTAGTTCATTCCTTTTTGTAGAGCTGATTTATGTTTTATTGTATGGATATACCATATTTTCTTTATCCATTTGCCAGCTGATAGACATTCGGACTGTTTCCAATTTTTGGCAGGTATGAATAGTGCTGTTAGGGATGTTTGTGTACAAGTCTTTGTGTGGACATATGTCTCTATTTTTATTGGATAAATAAACTACAAGTGGAATCTCTGAGTCCTTCATAAGTGTTTGTTTACCTTTTTAAGAAACTGTCAAACTCTTTTCAAAAGAATTTCACATTCCCATCAGCAGTGTGTATGAGAATTCTGTTTTTGCCACATCCTCATCACCACTTGGTATTGTCAGTCTTTTTTTTTTTTTGCGGTACGCGGGCCTCTCAGTGTTGTGGCCTCTCCCATTGTGGAGCACGGGCTCCAGATGCACAGGCTCAGGGGCCATGGCTCACGGGCCCAGCCACTCCGCGTTATGTGGGATCTTCCCAGACCGGGGCACGAACCCGTGTCCCCTGCATCGGCAGGTGGACTCTCAACCACTGCGCCACCAGGGAAGCCCTTGTCAGTCTTTTGATTATAGTCTTTCTAGTGGGTTACGTAGTGATGTCGCTTTGTGGTTTTAAGTTGAATTTCACTAATCACTAATGATGCTGAGCATCTTTTCAAATGAAAACTTTCCATTAATATGTATTCTTTGCTGAAGTGCTCATTTCTTAACTGTGTTGTTCATCTTCTTATTGAGTTTTTATAGTTCTTTATATATTTCAGATACAAGTCCTTTATCAAATGTATGTTTTGCAAATATTTTCTCCCAGTCTGTGACTTCCCTTTTCATTTTCTTAATGGTATGTTTCAAAGAGCAGAAGTGTTTAATTTTTATGAAGCCCAGTTTGTAAATTTTTTCCTAAATTCTTTTGTGGATTTTTCATAGTTTTATCTCTTATATTTAGTCTGCTCAAATTTCAGGTGACCTTTATGTTTGATGTGAGATTATGATCTAAGTTTGTTTTTGAATATGGATATTTTCCAACTATTCTAGCAGCATTTGTTGAAAACTTTCCTCATTGCCTTGGTACTTGTATTTATAATAATAAGTCTTGAAATCAGGTAGTATCAGTCTTCGAACTTTATTCTTCTTTGCAAAATTGTTTTGTCTATTTTGGGTCCTTTCATTTCCATATAAATATTAGGATTAGCTTGTAAATTTTCTTTAGGATTGGTAGTTTTATTTTAAAATGTTTGATAAAATTTATCTATGATAAATGGTACCTGTTTTTCTCATTGTATAAAGATTTTGTTACTAATTCAGTTTCTTTACTTGTTTTAGTTCTACTGAGGTTTCCTTTTTCTTTAGACCCTTTCATCATTTTTTAGGAATTTGTCCATTTTTGTCTACACTGTCTGGTTTTGGGCATAAAATTATTCATACTGTTCCATTACAGTTATTTTAATTTCTGTAGAATAAGTGTTAATTTTGGTAATGTGTGTTCTCTTTCTTGCTCTCCCTCTATCTCTCTTGCTCTCACCCTCTTCGGTTAGTCTAGGTAAATGTTTGCCAATTTTGTTGATCTTTTAAAACTACCATCTTTTGGATTCATTGGCTTTCTCTGTCATTTTTCTGTTTTATATTTTACGGCTTGTTGCCCTGATCTTTATTATTTCCTTCCCTGTACTTTCTTTGGGTTTTATTGCTCTTCTTATTCTAGCTTCTTGAGGTGGAAGCTTATATTATATGGTTTTAGATCTTTCTGACTAGTGAAAACATTTAAAAGTATAAATTTCTCTATTAAAGCACTGTTTAGCTGCTTCTTATAAATTTTGTTATGTTGTATTTTTGTTTTCATTTGATTCAAGATATTTTCTAATTTTCATTATTTCTTTTTTTGACCCATGAGTTATTTAGAAGTGTGTTGTTCAATTTCCATATGTTTGGGAATTTCTGAAATTTCTCTTTGTTGGTGATTTCCAATATAATTCTGTTATGCTCAGAGAATATTCTTGTATGTTTTCAGTGTTTTTAAAAATTTAGTAAGACTTGTTTTGTAGTCTAACACAGGGGTTGGCAAACGGTAGCCCATAAGCCAACTTTAGCCTGTGGACATTTTTTTTTAATGACCTGCAAGGTAACAATGGTTTTTACATTTTAAAGGGTACTTACGGTGCTAGGCCATCAAAAAGATATAACAATTGTAAATATTTATGTGCCCAACACCAGAACACCTAAATATATAAAGCAAAAACTAACAGACTAAAAGGAGAAATGAACAGCAATACAGCAATAGCTGGGTATTTTACTGTTCCACTCTCAACAAAGGATAGATCATCCAGACAGAGAATCATTAAGGAAACAGCAGATTTGAATAGACATTGAAGACTAAATGGACCTAACAAACATATACAGAACATTCTGTCCAACAGTAGCAGAATACACATTCTTCTCAATTGTACATGGAACATTTTCTAGGATACACCATGTTACCCACAAAACCTTCAATCTTAGCAAATTTAAGAAGAATGAGATAATAATCTATTCTGACCACAGTGGCAAGAAACTAGATATCAATAACAAGAGGATGCTGTCTGCCCTACTTTTGAAATCAGGCCTGGGTGAAAGAGCACTTCTGACTTACTGTGATCATGCTCACGAGTACCCTTCCTGTTCGTTTTGTTAGCGTTAAAATCAAGACTATTTATTTGGAAAAGCTACAACAGTGTTTTCCACTGTACTTCATTTGCGAAAGCTGAGAATAGCCTTCCCTACTTTTTGCAAAGAATTAATATTCCATATTGGATTCTCCAAGACTTTGATATGGTGAATCTATAAAACCTAGAAATTGTCTTTCATCCTTTCATGACTGTGGCATGAGTTCCCAACCCCCTCCCAGTTTTTAGATGAAACTCATAGCACAATTTCAGTTATTTACACATTCAGCATCTCTTGAGTATGTATGTTGAGCCATCAACCCTCACAGCTGATTCAGTAACCAGCTTCCTGCTATCATTCACACTCACTACTTATACTGTCATTGTGACAATGTGGACGAAATAAGTTTCCATGTGTGTCTGGGAAGCATTATCCATTTGTACATTTTTTTATACTCTGATTCTGTAACATTTCTGAGTTCTGTTTTTGTTTTACAGAAAAATAAATAAATAGAAGTGATACAGCAATCAGAAGACAAGAGGTTTACTCTCAATACTTAGGGTTGTCTGACCTCTGGCCAGTAGTCCTACATGGCCAAATTAATTACTAGAGTAATACGTTTTCAAAAGCCAGTTTTTTTCAATGTTTTTTCTGTATGAAACTGCCAATATCATGAATAGAAAGGGAGAACCATAGAGGAGAAAGCAATGTTCAGTTGTGTTTGTGTTATCTAAAGGAGCAGTGTGGAAACAGGCACAATCCACTGAACTTTAGGGACCTGATAGTGTTGCTTTGGGGGCATCCGTACTTGCATTTCACATTCTTCATATGTAATCATATTGCCAAAGACAAACTGTTTCATCGTCTATTTTGAATACCACTTTTCCCCAGACCTACCATAAAGTTCCTGTGATGTATTGTCTTCCAGTTGCAATAAAAATTACTGAGCTGCATCAATTAAAAAAAAATAACAGGAGGAAAACTGAAAAATTCATGAACACATAGAAATTATACAACTCTTTCCTGAACAACCAATGACTCAAAGATAAAATTAAAGGGGAAATAATTTCTTGAGAGAAATGAAAATGGAAACATAACATACCAGAATTTATGAGATATAGCCAAAGCAGTTCCAAGAGGGAAGTTTATAGAAATAAATGCCTACATTAAGAAGTAGGAAAGATCCCCCCAAAAACAACCAAACTTCATGCCTTAAGGAACTAGTAAAACAACAACAAACTGACCCCAAAATTAGCAGCAGAAAGGAAACAATAAAGATTAGAGCAGATATAAATGAAATAGAGAACAAAAAACCAGTGGAAAAGATTACCAGGGCTTCCCTGTTGGCACAGTGGTTGAGAGTCTGCCTGCCGATGCAGGGGACATGGGTTCGTGCCCCAGTCCGGGAAGATCCCACATGCCGTGGAGCGGCTAGGCCCGTGAGCCATGGCCACTGAGCCTGTGCGTCCAGAGCCTGTGCTCCGCAACGGGAGAGGCCACAGCAGTGAGAGGCCTGCATACCGCAAGAAAAAAAAAAAAGATTACCAAAGAGTTTGGTTCTTTGAAAAGATAAACAAAATTGACAAACCCTTAGACTAACAAAGGAAAAAAGAGAAAGGACCCAAATCAACAATATTATAAATGAAAAAGGAGACATTACAACTGATACCACAGAAATTTAAAGGATTATAAGATGTTACTATGAACAACTATATGCCAACAAACTAGACAACCTAGAAGACTTGGGAAAAGTCTAAGAAACATACAACTTTCTAAGATTGAATCAGGAATAGAAAATCTAGAAATGGACCAATTACTAGTAAGGAGATTGAATCAGTAATCAAAAATCTCCCAACAAAGAAAAGCCCAGGACTAGATGGTATCACTGGAGAATTTTACCAAATGTGTGAAGAAGAATGAACACCAGTCCTTCTTAGACTCTCCCAAAATATCAAAGGGGTGGGAGCACTCCCAAACTCGATTTACAAGGCCAGCATCCTGCTTGATGCCCAAACCAAAAAAGGACACGTTCAGAAAAGAATACTACCGGCTTATATCCATGATGAATATAGATGCAAAAATTCTCAATAAAATACTAACAAACCAAATTCAGCAGCACATTAAAAGGATCATTCACCATGATCAAGTGTGATTTCTCCCTGGGGTGCAAGGATGGTTCAATGTATCCAAATCAATCAATGTGATATAGAAGAATCATTTAGGCCAGACCACCAACAGGGAAGTAACATAGCCCCACCCATCAGCATACAGGCTGCTTAAAGTCTTTTGAATAAACAGTTTCCTGGTAAACACAACCCTTGACACAGGCCTGCCCACTAGAGGGACAAGACCCATTTCTACCTACCAGTGGGCAGGAACAAGTCCCTCCCACCAGGAACCCTGCACAAGCCTCTTAGACAGCTTCATCCACCATGAGGGAGACAGCACAGGCAAGAAAAACTACAACCCTGCAGAATGAGGAACAGAAATCACCATCACAGAAAGTCCAACAAAATGAGACAGCAGAGGACTATGTCTCAGGTGAAGAAACAAGATAAAATGCCAGACGAACAACTAAGTGAAGTGGAGATAGGCAATCTACCCAAAAAAGGATTCAGAGTAATGATAGTAAAGATGATCCAAGATCTTGGAAAAAGAATGGAGGCACAGATTGAGAAGATACAAGAAAAGTTTAACAGAGACCTAGAAGAACTAAAGAACAAACAGAGATGAACAATATAATAACTAAAATGAAAAATACATTAGAAGGAATCAATAGCAGAGTAACTGAGGCAGAAGAACAAATTAGTGCCCTGGAAGACAGAATGGTGGAAATCACTGCCTCAGAACAGAATGAGGACAGTCTAAGAGACATCTGGGACAACATTAAATGCACCAGCATTCACATTATAGGGGTTCCAGAGGGAGAAGAGAAAGAGAAAGGAACTGAGAAAATATTTGAAGAGATAAGAGCTGAAAACTTCCCTAACATGGAAAAGGAAACAATCACCCAAGTCCAGGAAGCACAGAGAGTCCCAGGCAGGATAAACCCAAGGAGGAACATGTTGAGACACATAGTAATCAAATTGACAAAAATTAAAGACAAAGAAAAAAACATCAAAAGCAACAAGGGAAAAGCAGCAAATAACATACAAGAGAATTCCCATAAGGTTATCAGCTGATTTCCCTGCAGAAACTCTGCAGGCCAGAAGGGAGTGGCACAATATATTTAAAGTGATTAAAGGGAAGAATCTACAACCAAGAATACTCCACTCAGCAAGGCTCTCATTCAGATTCCACAGAGAAATCAAAAATTTTATAGGACAAGCAAAAACTAAGAGAATTCAGCACCACCAGACCACTTTTATAATAAATTCTAAAGGAACTTCTCTAGGTGGAAAAGAAAAGGCCACAGCTAGAAACAAGAAAATTACAAATGGAAAAGCTCACCAGTAAAGGCAAGGATACAGTAAAGGTAGAAAATCATGCACACACAAATATGATATCAAAACCAGCAATTGTGAGGAGAGTACAAATGCAGGATATTAGAAATGCATTTGAAATTTAAAAACCACCAACTTAAAACAATGTTTTTTATATATAGACTGCTATATCAAAACCTCATGGTAACCACAAACAAAAAATCTACAATAGATGCACAAAAAAAGGAATCCAAACACAGTACTCAAGTTAGTCATCAAATCACAAGAGAAGAGAACAAAAGAGGAAGGGAAGAAAAGAGACCTACAAAAACAAATCCAAAACAATTAACAAAAGGGCAATAACAATATACATATCGATAATAATGTTAAATGTAAACGTACTAAATGCTACAACCAAAAGACGTAGACTGGCTGAATGGATACAAAAATAAGACCCACGTATATGCTGTCTACCAGAGACCCACTTCAGATCTAGGGATATGTACAGACTGAAAGTGAGGGGATGGAGAAAGGTATTCCATGAAAATGAAATCAAAGAAAGCTGGAGTAGCAATACTCATAGCAGACAAAATAGATTTTAAAATAAAAACTGTTACAAGAGACAACGAAGGACACTACGTAATGATCAAGAGATCAATCCAAGAAGAAGCTATAACAATTGTAAACATAAATGCAGCCAACATAGGAGCACCTCAATATATAAGGCATTTTTCACTAGAACTAGAACAAAAAACATATTAATTGGTATAGCGACACAAAAGGCCCCAAATAGCTAAAGCAATCTTGAGAAAGAAAAACGGAGCTGGAGGAATCAGGCTCCCTGACTTCAGACTATACTATGAAGCTACAGTCATCACAACAGTATGGTACTGTCACAAAAACAAAAATATAGCTCAGTGGAACAGGATAGAAAGCCCAGATATAAACCCTACACCTATGGTCAATCTATGACAAAGGAGGTAAGACAATGGAGAAAAGACAATCTCTTCAACAAATGGTGCTGGGAAAACTGGCCAGCTACATATAAAAAATGGAAATTAGAATATTCCTTAACCCCATACAAAAAATAAACTCAAGATGGATTAAAGACCTAAATGTAAGGCCAGACACTATAAAACTGTTAGAGGAAAACATAGGCAGAATACTCTTTGACATAAATCACAGCAATATCTTTTTCAAGATGTCTCCCAGAATGATGGAAATAAAAACAAAAATAAACAAATGGGACCTGATTAAACTTAAAAGGTTTTGCATAGCAAAGGAAACCATAAACAAAACCGAAAAGACAGCCCACAGAATGGGAGAAAATATTTGCAAAGGATGTGACAGACAAGGGATTAATCTCCAAAGTTTATAAACAGCTCATGCAGCTCAATATCAGAAAAACAAACAACCCAATCAGAAAATGGGCAGAAGACCTAAATAGACATTTCTCCAAAGAAGGCATACAGATGGCCAAGAGGCACTTGAAAAGATGCTCAACATCACTAATTATTAGAGAAATGCAAATCAGAACTACAATGAAGTATCAACTCACACCAGTCAGAGTGGCCATCATCAAAACGTCTACAAATAATAAATTCTGGAGAGAGTGTGGAGAAAAGGGAACCCTCCTAAACTGTGGGTGGGTATGTAAATTGGCACAGCCACTATAGAGAACAGTATGGAGGTTCCTTAAAGAACTAAAAATAGAGCTACCATATGATCCAGCAGTCCCACTCCTGGGCATATATTGGAGAAAATCATAATTTGAAAAGTTACATACACCCCAATGTTCATTGCAGCACTGTTTACAATAGCCAGGACACGGAAGCAACCTAAGTGTCCATCGACAGATGAATGGATAAAGATGTGGTACATTATATAATGGAATATTACTCAGTCATTAAAAAGAGTGAGCTAATGCCATTTGCAGCAACATGGATGGACCTGGAGACTATCATACTAAGTGAAGTAAGTCAGACAGAGAAAGACAAATGTCATATGGTACCGCTTATATGCTGAATCTAAAAAAATATATACAAATGAGCTTATTTACAAAACAGAAACGGACTTACAGACTTAGAGAATGAACTTATGGTCTTATGATTACCAGGGGAAGGGGGAGGGGGAGGGATAGACTGGGAGGTTGGGATTGACATATAAACAGTGCTATATTTAAAATAGATAAAACAACAAGGACTTATTGTATAGCACAGGGAACTCTGCTCAATATTCTGTAATAACCTAAAGGGAAAAGAACTTGATAAAAAAAATAGATATGTATAACTGAATCAGCTTGCTATACACCTGAAAGGAATACCACATTGTTAATCAACTCTAATATAAAATGAAAAATTTTTTAAATCAAGAAAAAGAGAAAGAAAAGAATCATATGATCATCTCAACAGACACAGAAAAAGCAGCTGAGAAAACTCTAGTATCCATTCATGATTTTTTAAAAAAAGCCTCAACAAATTAGGCATAAAAGAAACATATTTCAGTGTAATAAGGGCTATAAAAGTTCAAGCTAATGTCATTCCCAATGGTGAAATGTTGAAAGGTTTTCCTCTAGGATCAGGAACAAGACAGGTTTGCTCATTCTCACCACTCATTCACATAGCATGGGAAATCCTGGTTAGAGCAATCAAGCAAGAAAAAGAAAAGTATCAGAATTCGAAAGGATAAAGTAAAATTGTCTCTATTTGCAGACGAAATAATTTTATATATAGAAAATCCTAAACACTCAACCAGAAAACTGTTAGATATAATCAATGAATTCAGTAATGTTCCAGGACACCAAATTAACATACAAAAACCAGTTCCTTTCTATAAACTAACAACAGAATTTCTGGAAGAGAAATGAAGAAATTGATCTCATTTATGATAGCATCAAAAAAAGCAAAATTCCTAGGAATAAATTTAACTAAAGAGGTAAAAGATCTCTACAATGAAAACTACCAGACCTTTGATGAAAATGACTGAGGAAAACACATATAAATGGAAAGCTATCTTGAATTCATGGATTGGAAGATTTAATATTGTTAAAATGTCAGTATCACCAAAAGACATCAAGACTCAGTGCAAGACCTATCAAGATTCCAGTGGCATTTTTTTTTACAGAAGTAGGAAAATCACTCCTAAAATTTATGCAACCCCAAAAGACCTCGAACAGTCAAAGACATCCTGAGGAATAAAAAAGTAGGAGTCCTTACCCTTCCTGATTTTAAGCTGTACTATAAAGCTATAGTCATCAAAGCAGTAGTGTACTGGCATGAAATCAGAAAAATATACCAAGGTCAGAAAGAAGCCCAATCATATATGGTCAACTAATATTTGATGATGGAGGCAAGAATAATTAATAAAGACAGTCTCTTCAGTAAATGGTGCTGGGATAACTGGATATTCACATGTAGAAGAATGAAACTGGACTCATATTGTACACTGCTCACAAACATTAACTTGAAATAGGTTAAAGACTTAGATGTGAACCTGAAACTATGAAACTCCTAGGAAAAAAACATAGGAATAAAGCTCCTTGAATGGGTCTTGGTAATAATTTTTTGGAGATAACACCTAAAGCACAAGCAACAGAGTCAACTCCACAAGTGGGACTACAGCAAACTAAGAAGCTTCTGCATAGTCAAAGAAACCATCAACAAAGTGAAAAGACAACCTATAGAATGGGGAAACATATTTTCAAACCATAGATCTGATGAGGGGTTAATATCCAAAATACATAAAGAACTCATACAACTCAATAGCAAAAAATTCAAATATTCCAATTTTAAAATGGGCAAAGAAAAAAAAATGGGCAAAGAATCAGAATAGACATTTCTCCAAAGAAGATATGTAAAAGACCAACAGGTACATGAAAAGATGTTCAACATCGTTAGTCATCAGGAAAATGCAAGTTAAAACACAATGAGATACCTCACACCTGTAAAATGGCTGTATCATGAAAAAGAAAAGGGATAACAAATGCTGCCATGGATCTAGAGGAAAGGGAACCCCTCTGCACTCTTGATGTAATTATAAATTGGTACAGCCACTATTGAAAACAGTATTTAAATTCCTCAAAAAATTAAAAGTAGATCTACCATAGCATGCAGCGGTTTCACTTTTGGCAATCTATCCAAAGGAAATGTCAACACTAACTTGAAAAGATGTCTGTACCCCCATGTTTATAGCAGCATTATTTACAATAGCCAAGACATGGAAATAATCTAAGTGTACATTGATGGTTGAGTGGATAAAGAAGTTGTGAGATTATATATATATATATATATATATATATCCATAGAAAACAAGGAAATACTACCATTTGCAACAACATGAATGGACCTGAAAGCATTATGCTACATGATGTAAGTCAGACAGAGAAAGGCAAATACTGTATGATCTATGTTTCTAAACTCATAGAAACAGAGATCAGACTTGTGTTTATCAGAGACAGAGGGTGGTGGGAGGGGGAAATGGAGAAAAGTGGCCAAAAGATACAAACTTCCATTTATAAGTTAAATATGTACTAGGGATGTAATGTACAGCATGGTGACTATAGCTGACACTGCTGTACAATATATGGGTAAGTTGCTAACAGAGTAAATTGTGAGTTCTCACACAAGTAGAATTCTTTTCCTTTTCTTCTTTTTTAAATTGTACCTATGTGAGAAGGTGGATGTTAGTTGGACCTATTGTGCTAATCATTTTTACTATATATGTAAATCAAACCATCATAGTGTACACCTTAAACTTATACACTAATGTATGTCAATTATTTTTCAATGAAACTGAGGGAAAAAAACCCAATAATAAGCAGCAGATACTGTATGTGACCTGCAGAGCCTAAAATATTTACTATCTGACCCTTTATCAAAACAGTTTTCCAATCCCTGTCCTAATATATGGTCTAATTGCTTAGGATATATAAAAGCTTGATGTATATTTCTTAATTTCTTTTAAGAAAACATAAAGATTTCTTAAAGCAATAGTTATAACAATGAGAAAGGTGGAAATGGAGCTATACTGGAGCAAAGTTGCTATATTTTACCAGAATTTAGCCAGTATTAATCTGAAATACATTGTTATTAGTTAATGATATGTATTGTGGTCCCTAGAACAGCCACTAAGGAAATAATTCAAGAAGTACAGCTAAAAAATTAAGAAAGGAAGTTAAAATAGTATATAAAAATACATAAGACAAAAGATTTAACAAAAGAGAAACAAGACAAGAGACATAATAAAAATAGTAAAATCAGATATAAATATAACCTTATCAATAATTGCATTAAATGTGAGTGGTCTAAACACTGCAATCAAAAGGCAGAAATTTTCCAACTTGATAAAAAAGCAAGATCCAACTATATCCTCCCAAAAGAGATACATAGAGCCAGATAGATTGAAATAGGTTGAATAGGTTCAAATAAGTTAAAAATAAAAAGCTGTATCTTGCAGACAGTATTAGGTGCAAAAACTACTTTGAGAACAGACAAAGTAGACTTTAAGATAAGAGTCTTACTGGAGTTAAAGAGGGAAAATTCATAATGATAAAAGGATCAATACATTAAAAATATGTAACATTATAAATGTATATCTACTTAACTACTGAGACCCAAAATACATGAAGCAGAAAATCACAGAATTAAAAGGGCAAATAGACTACTCAACAGTTACAGTTGAGGATTTTAATACTTCTTTCTTTTCATGTGATAGAACAACTAAGGATATAGAAAACTTGTACAACCCATTGACCAACTTGAACTTAAATATATTTCTCTACTTAACAAGAGCAGAATACATACTCTTTTCCAGCACACATACAACATTCTCCAGGATAGATCATATGCTATCTCATAAAAGAACTTTCCTTCCTGTTGATTTATTTACCATCTGGTTTTTTTTTTCAGCCTTACAAACTTCTTTTAATATTTCTTATAGGGTAAGTCTACTAACACCTTATTTTCTCACTTTGTGTTCATCTGAGGACTTCATTTATGTTCATTTCTGTGACTTCATTTAGCCCTGTATATAACTCTTGATTAACATTTTTTTTCTTTCAGCATTTTAAACATGTCATTTCAGTGTCTTCTGACTTCTGTGGTTTCTGATGAGAAGTTAGGTTTTAATTGTATTGTTACTCTTCTATATGTATGAGTCACTTTTTCCCTTGTGACTTCAAGATTTTCTGTTTGTATTTGTCTTTCAGCAGTTTGCCTATGGTATGTCTAGGTGTGGATCTCTGTGTTTATCCTACTTGGAATTCATTGAACTTCTTGGATCTGTAGATTAAGTTTTTCATCAAATCTGGGATATCTTTAGCCATTGTTTTTTCACATATTTTTTCTCCTCTTCTGGGACTCCTATTATGCATATGATAGTATCCCACATGTACTGAGGCTCTGATTATTTTCCCTTGATTTTTTTTTCTCTTCAGATTTGATAATTTCTATTGATATGTCTTTGAGTTTATTGATTCTTTCCTCTACCATCTCAAATCTGCTCCTGAGAACATCTAATAATTTTTTCATTTCAATTATTGTATGTTCTGCTTTAGAGTTGTTCTTTGGTTCTGTTTATGGCTTGTAGTTTTCTATTTAGATTCTCTGTTGAATCATTGTCATCATATTTTTGTTTAATTTTTGGACATAGTCTCCTTAGCTTCTTTAAACACATTTATAACAGCTTCTTTGAAATCTTTGCCAAGTTCAACAGCTGGACCTATTCAGAGTCAGTTTCTGTTGACTCCCTCCCCCACCCCCCTCTCCTGGCTATGTGTCACAATTTTCTGTTTCTTTGTATGTCTTGTATTTTGGTTGTTGTTGTTGAAAACTGGAAATTTAGGTAATATATCAAATATAGGTAATATGTCCACTTTGGATTTTGATTTATTTTTCTGAGAGTTGTTTTTATTTATTTTTTGTTACTTTGGGTTTAAAGTGGAGAATCTTCCCCTGCTGTAGTGTGTAGCCTCTGATGGCTCTGCTCAGATTTTATTCTTATTTTTTAACTTAGTTTCCTAGTGGTTGTCACTGTGTCTGTATAGCTTAGGGTAGCCATTGATTTGAAAAGAGGTTTGTTCAAACACGTCAAGCGTATAAGGCTTCTATCTTTGCTGTTTGAAATGTGTTTGAATTGAGGAGTGCATTCAGGGTCAGTCAGTTACTTCATCTGCCTTGGCTTTTAATTTCTGTGGACTCCCTTGAGTCTCCCCTGCACATCCACATAGTTTCCTAGCTGTCTAAGGACTTGTAGAGAGCATATCTAGCACTTGCTTGGCTCTCTCACTTCCATAATCTCCCAGTTCAATTTCTGAGTGTTCAATAGCTCATTCCAACTGGGTCTGCAATTCCAGGCTGGCAAAGCCGATGCTCTGTATTTTCTTCATTCTTTTCCTACAGAGTTTGCCACTTTTAGCTGAAAAAGATGTGGGATTTTGTCCCTTGCCCCAAATCGAAGATTCCCTCTCTGAATGCCAAGCTGCTTGTTTTCATAGTCAATCTTGCCTTGGTAAACTGACATTCTTGAGATTGAACTTGGGGATAGGATGGGAGAGGGGCCACACCAAGCCAGAAAAGGTTGTAGACACCCACTATTTTGGGATGAAGCTTTAATAGGTTTTCAAGAATAAACATTTCTGAATTTGTCTGCCTTTGGTTGATTTCTAGAGCCCTGAAATAGTTGTTTTTTCACAGTTTTGTCCAGCGTTATGCTTATTTTTGGTGGAGAGATTTCATGGAGCTCTTCACACTACCCTAGGCCCCCACTCTTAAAATATTCTCAAGCCATTTGTGTAATTAGCTTTTTAAACCTTTGAAGGGGCTCATGGAGCTTCAGAATCCTTATTTTTATCATAATTTTTTGACAATATCTTTCCATTCCTGGGTCTTTGTCACTTCTATTCTAAAGTTATTGGACAAGGTCCTATGTCCATAGTTTTTGATAAAAACACTGAGAATATGCTTGTTATGTTTGTTCAGTATCTCGGGATGCTCTTTCTCTGAGTTTGTAAACTGCTCTAAGATGTGTGAAAATCTTCCCAGCCACTTCACCTAACCTGGGCTTTAAGTTTGTCTTTAGGATGTTTGAACATCACTTTCTTTGGTGGAGAAGGTGGAAGCCTTTTATTGGTCATTTGTTAGCTAATTATTCTTGCTTCAAGCATAGCTTGAGAAATCCTTTTGGTATCTTTAGCATTTTTCTGAGGTGTGGTTCATTCAGAACAACAGAGTTACTTCCATTCTTGCAGATTCATGTCTAAAACTATAATCAAAGACAAATGTAGTCTTTGATTATAGTTTTCTCAGATAGCAATAATGTGTATATATAAGTCAGGCCTTGGATTTTATTTACTTAATGTATTACTTAACATTTTTTAATGTTCTTTACTCAAAAGGAATAAAATAATAAAAGCTAAAAAATGTTTTTTATAAATTTTCAACTCTTCAGAGAATGAAAAATTGAGATTTTATCCTATAATGGATTTAAACAATAAGTATGCAATTCATGTAATAATTCTTAGAAGAGCACAGTTCAATTCCAGTGTTGACTATTTATTTAAAATATGAAACATTATTGAGTTGTTGAGGACAACAGCAGATCAACAGATAATATCCTGGCAACAGAAAAGGAAATTGATTCATTTTACTGTTTTAGGTGCTGTTTCTGTATTAATTGTTATTGTGATGCCAAGAGTGTCTTGGTGTTTTGAATCACCAACCTAAATAACTTTCTTAACTGTCTTAATTGTAGGCTTAAAATGAACTTCCAGTGGAAAGTTGCTACTGTCCTAAAATTTTTATGGTAGGAAACAGAGTTCCAGGATTGTACACCAGCAGTGCCATTGGCAGTTCATATGTTTGTTTGCTTGTTTATTAAACTTTTAATTTTGAGGTAATTGTAGATTCCCATGCAGTTATATGTCCATATGCTTTGACCCAATCATGTTTTTTTCTTTTTTCCAACCATTACCTAGTTTTGCAAAAATTAGCTATTGCTACTTTGTGGGTAATGAAAGGGGCCTTTCAGAAAGGTTTGAAGTTTTCTGAAACTCTGTGATACTAATTTGACTAAGCACCAACTATGACAGTGGTCATGATTAAGATAAGATGTTAGAAACACTGTCTTTGCCTACTAGTAACCTGTTTCTTAGCCATGAAGCTTTTACTTTAAAATACAAATTTGTAACAAAAAGTATTACATTTGAAAAAATTAAAGCATCAAGTTTTCAACTTTTCTGTACCATTAATGGAATAAGCTCATGCTTTCTGCAAATTTAAACACCCCATATAAGTGTAATTAGTTCTAATGCCATATTTGCTCAACCAGTAAGCCTTTTACAATGTTTTTAGTGACTGTGTTCAGTCACTCATAAAATAAAATTTATGTCCTGTATACTGTTATTGTATGTTAATGAAAATGAATACAAAGAATATTAATAATTATTTGAACAGTAGTTGTACCCATATTTTTGTTGAGTCATTTCAAGCCAGGATGACCTTTTTTCCTTTTTAGTTTCATTTATTAGTTTTCTGTTTGGAACTTTTTTCTGAAGAATTTCCATGGTAGAAGCTATTTGTCTAGGAATAATGAAAGTCATATATTTGTGGAAGGATTTGAAGAGATCATGGATGTGGCTTGTTCTATATTTTATAAAAAACTTTAAAGTTACTAGTGTTATAATGGCAGCATGGGCCATAAAGGGCTGAAATGCCTGTTTACCTAGAAGGAAGAAAGTGTAAAGTTGATGGGTGATGGGACAGGGTTATAAAGATAGATTAGGCAAGATTTAGTTTTAAAATTCTCTGAACATTCTTCGGAAGGGCTTCAAGAATAAAATTAAAATATCTGAAAAATTGTGTTGAAAAGACCATGGCTAATACAGGCTTGGACCTCAGGGGAGTAATTTTTAAGCTGATAACCTGAGGTTATGATAATCATGGTCTCACAAATGTCATATGTACACATGTTACAATGACCATGAGTATTAAAGTCAGAGTTTAGTGTCACATTTTAGTTTTCTCTTCAGCAGCGTTCAACGTAATTCTTTTTTGCTTTTCCTATACAAAAGTAAAAAAAAAAAAAGATCACTACTACTGTTTTGAGTATTAGACCTTTCTTACTGAGTACATAGGGGGGAAAATGCCTTAAATGCTGATTATCAGCATTTTCCAAACTCTATATGCTCTGTGAAAGAAGTGTACCATGGCCAATTGAATGGGAAACTGCTGGTGAATCACAATTAAATGGGTTTCCTGACTGGCTAACTGTTCTTTAATAAGCTAATGTGTATTATGATAAGCAGTATAGCATGTACTTTTTCCTAAACTTATTTGTCCATGGGTACATCCCTCTAAACTGGTGTTCCTGTGAATGTAGTTGGAGTAAACACTGCTCTAGGTAGGTGGTGTTCCAAAGCTGTGTCACAACTATTATTGGAAAGATTTGTTTTTGATAAAAATTAATATAAAAATTAAATATGGGCTTTTTTTATCTCTTTTTTTTTTAAGTTGCTTTTTGGGTATTGTTTTTTGTTATTTTTTGGGTATTGTTTTTTACGTGGGCCTCTCACTGTTGTGGCCTCTCCCGTCGCGGAGCACAGGCTCCGGACTCGCAGGCTCAGCGGCCATGGCTCACGGGCCCAGCCTCTCCGCGGCATGTGGGATCTTCCCAGACCGGGGCACGAACCCGTGTCCCCTGCATCGGCAGGCGGACTCTCAACCACTGTGCCACCAGGGAAGCCCCTGGGTATTGTTTTAACATAATTTCTTATTTGGTACGAAACTGCCAGTTCAAATAATAGGATGAGTAGATGCTAAAATAAAGTAATTTGGAAAATGTTAATATTCTTAGAAATTTTATGTACAACTAATTTTTGAAAGAAATACAAGTTATAGAGCCATAAGTCATCTGTTCACATTGAACTGTTTAGTATTCTTTATGTGCTTACAAGTTTTTATCATTCTTTTTGTTCCACTATTCTGTTGCTTCCTGTTATTGAGGGGCATTTGAAAGCTTTTGTTAATGCAGTACACAACAAAAGGTTCACAGAGCATAAGAAAAGATTTTGAACTGCAGTGTATGTTGACTGACTTGCAGCAAAGCAGTGGTACTACTTTGTAGTATTTTTTCAAAGATTGGGGAACAAATAGAAATCTGAGAAAATATATTTTTATGTATTCTCTTTAGAAGCACCATACAATTTTCTGTAATACTTAACATTTAACAGAAATTGTATAAACTTTTTTCATTTTATGACAGAACTTGTAAACTTTCAGCAATATAGGTTTGCTTAGCAGCGCTGTATGTATATATCTGTTAAATTTTTCTTTTCTGTTGCACTGTATTTCAGTGAACTGAAATGTCATTAGGAAATCCAAATTCTTAGAATTTAATCACGGATTTCTGTGTGATCCCTCTTAGGCAAAATAAATACAACTATTAAGTTTTTTAAAAACCCCAGTGTAACAGGTGTTTAGAATTGTGGCATCTCTTACTCAAAGGAATCCCAAAGTTATGTGATGAAGTATCATATAAGTATGTGATACTATTTTAGTTTTTGTATTATTATAAAAGTAATATTTGAGCATAGAAATAAATAAACAGTATAGGAAAGTTAAAAAATGGAAAGTTAACATCTTTCTATGACCCTGTTTCATTCCTGTCCTTCATATTAATCACTATTGAGTACTTTTTGTTTTCATTCTGTTGGTGGTTTCCTCCTTAACTCTAAACAATAGCAGGTAGTAAATCAATGAACTTGCTTTTGTATTAAGATTGACAATCAACATGTACAAATTAAGATTTCTCTAACATAAAATTTCTCATGTCAATGGTAATGTGAGTTTATTTTAAAGAGTATATTTAGAAATAACAGTTATATTTTGAATTAAATGTAGAATTCTTTCAATTAATAGAAAATTGTTTTTAAAACTATGGTTCATATGTTGAACATGGTATATTTTTCCATTAGTTTCTAAGTGTTCTATCAGCGGAGGTCATTCTATTATCAACCACTTTCTATTTTCTCATGGGAATTTCAAAGAAATACACTAGAATGAATCACTTTGAAATGTATTTATGCTAAAAATTTTCTCTTTAAAATTTTTCCCTATTTTGAGTTTAGAAGGTGAGATGAAAGCAATTTTTTTTTTTTTTTTTTTTTTTTTTTCGGTACGCCGGCCTCTCACTGCTGTGGCCTCTCCCGTTGCGGAGCACAGGCTCCGGACACGCAGGCTCAGCAGCCATGGCTCACGGGCCCAGCCGCCCTGCGGCATGTGGGATCTTGCCGGACCGGGGCACGAACCCGTGTCCCCTGCATCAGCAGGCGGACTCTCAACCACCGTGCCACCAGGGAAGCCCGAAAGCAATCATTATTATAACAATATTATTCTTTTCAGATAGTGAAATATGGAATGCTTGCAGCTATTCTCTGCAAAGTAGTAAAATGAAAAAATAAATTTTTATTCTGGGCTATGATATGATATTTCTGAAGCAGTGATTATAATAGTCTCATGCCAACAATGGACAGCTGGTGGTCTCATTCAGGTCAAAACCTAAAAACTCCATCGTGCTACCTTAGTAAAGAGGAAAGAAGCCTACCTAGAAAAATATCTGTGAAATAGACAATCACAAACATAAAGTGAAAATCTGCGTAGGTTGGCTCCATAAATCTTACAGAATGAGGACTATAAAAGATTTTTCCAAGTGGTCATCCATGTACTGACATAAAGCAATAATAAAGTACAAAGTTTTAGAATAAAGGCCTTTAAATTTCTAAGAATATATCTGAAGAAGAGACATGTCATTTCTCTCTAGTAGTAGTTATAATTGCCACTTAGCAAGAATACTTTCTTAGATACTTTTCCTTATCTTCTGCAGTATTCTCAGTGACATTTTGCTAGGTACAATACCTCAAATGTGATATTGATTAGTTGGTTACATAAATAATTAACACCTGGCAAATAACTTATTTTGAAGAACATTCAGTGAGAGGTCTAGTGCATAATTTAATCATAGGCAAAGCACCAGGTAAAATGTCAAAACAATGTGATTTTCTTTTTTGAAGCAATGTCTTTAACATTTTAAAATTTCTATTGGGAACTAATTGACAAGCTTGATACCCATATTAATACCCAAATATTTAAGTTAAATAAGTTTCTATTGTGCTTCTTAGATGTCCTATGTTTCGGAGCATTTTATTTTGAAACTCCCAAATAACATTTAATTGTTTTTCATAATTAAGAGGACTTCTTAATTGCTGGTTTGCTGTTGTTAACTTAGAAAGTTCTTTTTGTATATTGCTTATAAAAGACAAATGCATAGTTAATAGATTTTCTCAGTGAACTTTTTGGTATTGTCAATTTTATTCTCCATTATGATTATTTGTTATTAAACATAACCTGCCACACACAAAGTTATGAATATATTGCAATCCCATTATAGGGACAGTTTTGTCCTATGCTAGAAGACCCTAGGTAGTATATTACTAAGGTTATTAAAAATGTTTATAATTCATGTTTAATTTTTAAACCATTATCCCTCAGAAACAATATAATTGGTGAATAGGTTCCAAAGCAAGTCTTGTAACACCTGTTTAACTCACGGTGCCCTTGAAATAATTATGCTCCTGCTATCATAGGAGGGAACACATGCAAGTAGGTATGAAACTATAGTGAAATATGATAAGAGTGAAGATGGGAGAAATATGCTGATACTGTTTGAGCCCCCACAAATAATCACTCCCTTAGTCTTACTGTATCATGATGTGAACCAAATTCAAGCTGTTTCTGGCCCATGATATGGACCAATTAAGGAATGGATTTGGATTTTCCAAACTGGATGGATATGGTTACACCTTCCCAAATGTGAAAAGGATGTAATAGTTGAACAAATATACCCAAATTCTAAATTCACAAAGCCAAAATCATTGTTAATTTCTTCAAATTATTCCAGTAAGACTCTGTGGTTTACCTTTTGATAGCGTTTCTAAATATTCCCCAAACCAAGAAAGCATCATTGCTATATGAGTGCCCCTGAGCTGTCATTGAACACATTCAACATATGTTATTCTGGGGATGCCAATCTTCTTTAAACCTTTTAAAATTTTTTTTCTTTTTGACTTGCCTTCAGAGTTTGAGGCATGTAGTTTTCAATGAAATTGATGGTGGCAAATCCTTATCCTTTTTGGGGTGGATTTGATTCCTAGTATCCATGAATTAATTCTATATCAAGATCTTAAGGCAGTTACAAAATAGGAATTTCAAAAGATATGAAGGAAAAAACATATAATTGTATTTGCTTTGCTGGCTGACAACCTTGAAGGACAATATTTATTTACTTATCTAACTTCTGAAATTCTTGCTGAAATTTTAGGTACATTATTTTATAGTCACTTTTTGTAAGTTATATACATTATATTTTTTTCTCTAAAATTGTATCAAATATAGCAAATCATACACAAGAGTTTGAAAATGCATAAGAGTCTGGGACAGCTAGTGTTCTGTCAATAATCTCTTTAATCTCATAGAGTACTCCCATCAAGTTCACAGAGATAATTATAAGGCATTGGGGAAAACAAATAATATTCAGTATGCAACAATCCTCTGGCAGTCTTGGATTTCACATTTACTTTTTCAAGGATTTGTGAGTTGTCTCAAAGTTCCACAACAGATTTGAGTCATAAATTGGGAGGCTTCTGTGCAGCTGCAACTCAGGTCTGTGGTTGCTTAACAAGTGAGACAGTTTAAGAGTTTTAAATTAATCTTAATTCTTAATTAATCTTAATTCTTTGGATTAATTAATCCAAAGAATATTTACTGAGCACCTACCATGAGTTAGACACTGCTAGGTGGTAGGGATATAGCAGTACAGAAGACAGTCAAAGCCCCTGCCTGTTCTTATGACATTTATTTTCTAGTGGGAGGCACAGACTATGTCTTTTAAAAAATTAATAAACAAAATAATTAAAGATTGCATTAAATGCAGGGAAAGAAATAGCTACAATTGAGAAAGAGGGGTCCTATCTAATTAGAAAGTCTGGGAAGGTCATTGTGAGAATTGTGATAGTGAAATTCTGAAAAACAGGAATGAGCTCACAATTTGAGGAGTTAGGCAAAGAACATTCCTGGCAGAGAAAACAGCAGATTCTAAGGCTCTGAGGGACGAAGTTGCTTGACACTTTCTCAGGCCAGAAAGAAGGGCAGGGTAATTGGATTGTAGTGAGGTGGATGAGAGGCAGGCTAGGACTGATTGGGGGACCTTGTTTGCTAATAAGATGGTGTTTAAGATTTTATTCATGTACAGTGGGAAGCCAGAGCAGAGTTTGGCACAGGGAAGGAATGTGATCTGTGTCTTAGTATCACTTTAGCTTCTGTGTATAAAATGGATTGGAGGGGGCCTGGAAGTAAGAAGACCAGTTAAGGAGGCAATTTGGTGAGTTCAAGCAAGAGAGAATAGTGGTGCTGGGCTCAGTGTGGTAACAGTGGAGGCAGAAAGAAGACAGATTTGATACATATTTTGCAGTATGGTTTGTCACAGGACACTCAACAGCCTTTGTTCTCTATTTGTCTCTACCTGTAGAGGAAATGCCAAGTTATAGTACTGTTCCCAGATTTGGTCATTACCCAGTTCAAAAAAATATCATCCATAAAATAAGATGGTTTATTATATACTTTCTTTTGTTTTAATAGATCTGGTCATCTGTTAATTACTTATTCTGCATTTCTGCTTCTTTGATCTTTGGAAAGAGCCAACAAGTTAGGCAAAGTATTGTGTGATCAAAAGATTTGAAAGGTGTGCTAGGGTCAGAGATGAGTAGAGCCTGGGGGTGCTTGGTTTAAGGTTAATGACAAGACAAAGAGGTGTCTCCTGCAGAGAATTCTTTCCTGCAGAAAGCTTTTTCTGCCAAAGGCTGCTTACAAAAAGATATTTATATTCAGATTTTACATTTAGAATATTATATAGTATGGTGAGCTGAAAAAAATAGAAATAAATATTTATTGATTTTCTGCCATGTACTATTGAATTATGTGAAATATTTCATCTAATCACTTGAGGTATGTGCTATTCCATCTCTTCTTTTTTACAGATGATTTATAAATTAACATCAAACCAATGATCTAAATATTTGAGTAAATAACCCAAAGTTGCACAGCTGATGGTTTGAACCTATTTCTACATACCAGAATATGTACGTTTCACAGCCCAATCAAGAGAAAGAGAATGAATCTAGAGAGGGACACTTACTGTTTATAGAATGGAGTTTGGCTGGCATTGAAATATTGTCTTTTATTTCTCTGTATGCTCTCCCTAACCCAGTGTGCTTTGGATTTCAAATTAGAGATGTTTTTAGGGGTACCAGAAAAAGCCAGTGCTTGAAAGTATCAAGCCTTGTTATTGACTCTCTGTGGTCACTGGCTTGGCATGGAGTGGGTGGCTTCCCTCCCATTCCCATTTAAATTTTAGGTTAGGTCAGTATGCATCAGCAGAGAATGATGATTTAAAGGAGACTTACTGTTTTTTTGTTTGAAATTGGCACTCTAATGTTATTTTTATGCTTAGTCTGAGTACTTATTGTGTGGCAGTAATGAAATCATTTTCAGGATATTCTATAAGTAGCTGAAAAGTTAAGGTATTGTATATTTAGCATGAAAGTAAACAGTGCAAACAACTGAAGTTAATATTATTCTGGGCACACTAAAGAAATAAAGTGTTCAAACTGACGTTTACTCCCTGAGAATTGGTGTGGTGACCCGGGGACCAGCTGAAAAGAGTAGGATTCCCCTTGTATTCCAAAAAGAATGCATTGTAACTTTACATCAGTAATACTACATTAATTTCAAGATGGCATAGCAATAAATATTTCGGAAGGTGTCAGTAAACTAATTGGTAATAAAATGAATTGTAAACAATTTTATTAAAAAGAAACATAATACCATACTGAAAAAAGACTCAAAAAGTGCAGGTAACACATTGTTAGAAATAAAAACAGCTAAGAACTGATTAAATTATATGAATTTATGCTAAGAATAATTATTCTGATTTACAATGTTCAGATGATCAGTATATGGAATTTTTAAATATACATGTTTAATTTATGTATTATATTTAATGGAAATATTTCTAGCTTTTAGAAAGAATTTTTTAAAAAATAATTTTTATGTTACTGTTTTTATTTTTTATTTTAACATACAGGAAAATTCACCCTTTGAGTTATGTAATCACCATCACAATCAAATATAGAAGAGTTCCAGCAGCCCCCATGATTCCTTTATGCCCCCTATGACAGCCTTCATACACCCTGCCAGGCCCTGAAACCACTATTCTATTTTCTACTTGTATAGTTGTGCCTTTTCCAGAATATCATATAAATGGAACCATACATTAGTACCCTTTGAGTTTGGCTTCTTTCACTTAGCATAATGCATTTGAGATTCAACCGTGTTGTTACGTATATGTTATTTCCTTTTGTTACTGAGTAGTATTTCATTATATGGATATGCTAAAGTTTGTTCATTCACTGGTTGAAGTGTAATTATTTTTCTTTGGCAAAATTGTTTTGGCTATTCTAGGGCCTTTACATTTCAAATATAAATTTTATTTTTTTTGACATCTTTATTGGAGTATAATTGCTTTACAATGGTATGTTAGTTTCTGCTTTATACAAAGTGAATCAGCTATACATATACCTATATCCCCATATCTCCTCCCTCTTGCGTCTCCCTCCCACCCTCCCTATCCCACCCCTCTAGGTGGTCACAAAGCACCGAGCTGACCTCCCTGTGCTATGTGGCGGCTTCCCACTAGCTATATCTATTTTACATTTGGTAGTGTATATATGTCCATGCCACTCTCTCACTTTGTCCCAGCTTACCCTTCCCCCTCCCCATGTCCTCCAGTCCATTCTCTACATCTGCGTCTTTATTTCTGTCCTGCCGCTAGGTTCTTCAGAACCAATTTTTTTTTTTTTAGATTCCATATGTATGTGTTGGCGTGCGGTATTTGTTTTTCTCTTTCTGACTTACTTCTCCATCCACCTCACTACAAATAACTCAATTTCGTTTCTTTTTATGGCAGAGTAATATTCCATTGTATATATGTGCCACATCTTCTTTATCCATTTATCTGGGGATGGACACTTAGGTTGCTTCTATGTCCTGGCTATTGTAAGTAGAGCTGCAATGAACATTATGGTACATGACTCTTTTTGAATTATGATTTTCTCACGGTATATGCCCAGTAGTGGGATTTCTGGGTCATATGGTAGTTCTATTTTTAGTTTTTTAAGGAACCTCCATACTGTTCTCCATAGTGGCTATATCAATTTACATTCCCACCAACAGTGCAAGAGGGTTCCCTTTTCTCCACACCCTCTGCAGCATCAAATATAAATTTTAAAATCAACTTGTTAATTTCTACTTAAAAAAGCCTCTTGGGGGCTTCCCTGGTGGTGCAGTGGTTGAGAGTCCGCCTGCCGATGCAGGGGACACGGGTTTGTGCCCCGGTCCAGGAAGATCCCACATGCCGCGGAGCGGCTGGGCCCGTGAGCCATGGCCGCTGAGCCTGTGCGTCCGAAGCCTGTGCTCTGCAACGGGAGAGGCCACAACAGTGA
>NW_021703778.1:49739805-49786300 GCF_005190385.1 Monodon monoceros
CAGTGAGAGGCCCACGTACCGCAAAAAAAAAAAAAAAAAAAAAGTCTCTTGGGATTTTGATAAGGATTGTGTTATAGCAGTTTGGAGAGCAAACTGTCTTAACCAGTGTTAAGTCTTCAAGTCCATAAACATGAACTGACTCATTTATTTAGATATTCTTTCAGCAATATTTTGTAGCTTTCAGCAGATATTTTGTCTCTCAGCAGTATTTTGTAGCTTTCAGCAGATAAGTTTATTCTCAAGTATTTTCTTTTTTGGTGATGTTGTTAATGGAATTGTCTTTTTTTTTTTTTGTCTACGTTGGGTCTTCATTGTTGTGTGCGGACTTTCTCTAGTTGTGGCAAGCAGGGGCTACTGTTCATTGTTGTGCACAGGCTTCTCACTGCGGTGGCTTCTCTTGTTGCGGAACATGGGCTCTAGGTGTGCAGGTTTCATTAGTTGTGGCACGCGGGCTCTAGGGTGCGTGGGCTTCAGTAGTTGTGACCCGCGGGCTCAGTAGATGTGACTTGTGGGCTCTAGAGCGCAGGCTCAGTAGTTGTGGTGCACGGGCTTAGTTGCTCCACAGCATGTGGGATCTTCCTGGACCAGGGATCAAACCCATGTCCCCTGCATTGGCAGGCAGATTCTTAACCACTGCACCACCAGCAAAGTCCTGGAATTATTTTCTTAATTTAATTTTTGGATTGTTTGCCTTGGTATATAGAAATACAATTGATTTTAAAAATATTGATCTTGTATCCTGCAGCCTTGTTAAAAGTGTTGGTTCCCAGTGCTAGATCATGCCCAGTGGACTGGCGTGTTTGTAAGGTGCTGGCTCTCCGCCAGTCCCTGTGCACCCCTGGTGTAGGCTTATCCCCCTGGGTGTGTGCCCCGCACCTTGTGGAGCAGGAAGGACCCCGTGACTGGCCTGGATTTCTGAACCTGCAGAATGAGGCTCAGAGATGTCAAAGGACTTAACTGTGGACACACAGCAATGAGCCTGGTTAGGAACCAGGCTTCCTGCTCCCTGGGCCATGGGCTGTGCCTGGAGGGTGGGGACAAGGAGGATTTGGAAGGCAGCGTCACATGGGGCAGCGACTTTAAAAAAGACAGAGCTCTTCATTTGGTCAAATAACGGCCAGAGGGAGCTTGGGCGCATCCTCAGCCTACAAATACCTGAGCTGTTAACACTAGACCCCTGGAACTTCAGTTTTTAGACACCTGGAGGCCTCATGGCAAAGGGAAGGGAAGAGCATGGACTCTGGAGCCAAAGAGACCTGAATTCCAGCCTGGCCTTCACCAGGCTCTACATGGGTGGTCTTGACAGTGACTGGTTCTATCTCTGAGCCTTAGAGGCCCCATCTGGAAAATGGGGCAATGATGCCCACCCCCTCAGAACTGTTGTTGAGATTGAGGGTTACGGTGTGAGTAGGGTACCTCGCGGCACACGGTGGATGCTCCCAGGAATGGATTTCCCAAGGAGAAGTGCTTTATTCCATTGAGGTGGAGAGTCTCCTTGTACTGGGGTTTACGAGTATTTCCCAGCCCCCATCTTTCTCCCCTCCCCCCACTTCACCACACCAGCTCAGGAGGGCTTTCCTCCTCTTCCTGGGTGAGGTAGGAAGAGTTCCTTGGTCCCAGTAGAGGATTTAGAACACAGAGCAATTCCCCAAGAAAACAAAAAAAAAATAAAGTGTTTATTCCGATAATTGTTATTAATTGCTTAGTATTTTCTACTAAGGAGCATGTCATATGTGAATAAAGAAAGTTTTACTTCTTTTCCAGTCTTGATATTTCTTGTTAGTTTATTTGTTTTGCCTTATTGCATTTGCTAGAAACTTGAGTAGAGAGAGTGCTTCTTCTTGCCATGTGTGTATTGTTCCCCTAAACATAATAAGTAATTATTCTCTTGCTGTTTTCAAGATTTTCTGGTCTTTCACAGTTTATGATGTGTATAAGTGTGGATCTCTTTGTGTTTATCCTACTTAGTATTTATGGAGTCTCTTGGATCTTTAGAGTAATATTTTTCATCAAAATTTGGAATTTATGGCCACTATTTTTTCTAATATTTTTTTCTTCTCCTTCATTCTCCTTTTCTTTTTATGGGAATCCTGTCACACATATGTTTGTGCAGTTGGTTTTGTCCCACAGATCTCTAACCCTGTTCACTTTACTTCAGTCTTTTTGGCTGGTTTCTGTTTGGATAATTTTTGTTACCTGTTTATCACTGATTTCTTGTTTGCCTATTTGGACCTACTGTTGAGGCTCTCTAGTGAATTTTTCTTTTCAGTTGTACTTTTCAACTCCCAAATTTCTGTTTTCTTACCTCTCTTTATTGAGAATAAGTTTTATGTTTTTTGAGTCATTGTCATCATAATTTCCATCAAGTCTTTAAACTTATTCTTTTAGTTCTTTCAACATATTTATTATAGCTGCTTTTTATTATAGCTGCTGTCATTGTCTGCTAAATCCAACATCTGGGTCCACTTAGAATCAGTTTCTATTTACTCATTTTTTCCTGAATATGGGTTACCCTTTCCTGTTTTATTGTATGTCTTATAATTTTTTTTAAACTGTACATTTTAAATGATATATTTTAACAACTCTGGATCCTGATTATGTTTTCCTACCTAAAGATTGTTGCTATCTTATTTATTTATCTTAGTAATTTGCCTGGACTAAAACATGAAATTCATTTCCCCCCCAGTGACTGATGTCTCTGTTTCATGTTTTTTTATTGTTATTATTTTTGTTTTAATTTTTAAGCCTAGCTTTCTATGATTTGGCCCTGTGTCTGTATAACTTAGTGGTTGAACACCTTAAGCTAGTAAGGCTCCTATCCTCTGCCAGTGGATCTGTGTGTGGATTCAGAAACACATTTAATGTTTAGGCAGTTCTCAAGTTTACCCCAGCTATTATTTTCTGTTGGGCCCTCTCTTTTCTCCTCTGTGCATGTGTGCAAGTTCTGTGTAGTCCTGGGATATGTAAACAGCTGGAGCCCTCTGTGGTCTCCCTTGTGCTTGCTCACCACCTCCTGTCAGCCTGGGATATGTGGAGAGTCTGTCAAATACTTTCTGACTGCTTTATATCCCATTCTTCGTTGTTGCAGTTCTGGCTTATCTGCCCATTCCATTGCTTTCCCCAACCAGGAACCCCTCAGCCTCATAAAAATCATTGGTCTTTCATGTTTGCTTGTGACCAAGATTACTAATCATTACTGACAACAGTACTGGGTATGGGTTTTTCACCTTTTGTTCCAAATCGACTCCCTGACTTTTGTTGCAAGTCAGCTCACTCTGTCAGTGAAGCTGTTGGTTCTTTGCAGCCTGCCCTGCTGTATTAGAACTATTGTCCTAACCAAGCTGGATGGGGGAATAGGAGCCACCCCAAGGAAGCATGCCACAGATTTCTGTTCTTCTAATCTGAAGTTTAGCAGTTTTTCATGAGTAAGCTCTTCTCTATTTGTTGAAAAGCATAGGTCAATTTCCAGAGTACTGAAATGGTTGCTTTTGATAATTTTGTGTAATTTTTATAGTTGCTTTTTCAGCAGAGGATTTGGCATCCTTCTCAATCCATCATACTGGAAGTTCCAGCTTTTGGGGGGGGTCGTTGTTTGCATGGCATATGTTTGTATTAATTTATGTTTTATCTATCTATGTATTTATATTTTAAATGGATTCCTTTTAGATAGAATATACTAAGGTCTTGTTTTTAAGTCCAGTCTGGTCATCTCAGGCTATTTACTTTTAATGTTATTATTGATCTTGTTAGATTTAGGCCTGCCATTTTATTATTAGTTGTCTGTTTGTAACATCTGGTTTTCTTTCTTTGTTCCCTTTTCCCTGCCTTTTTTGGTATTATTTGAATGTATGTTTTGTATTCTGTCTTAATTCATTTATTGGCTTTTTGGGTTTATCTTTTTTTGAGTGTTTATCTTATTTTTAGTTATTGCTTTAGGGATTACATTATACAAATCTTTCAAAATCTGCTTTGGAACTCCTTTTACATTACCCCACTGACCTTTGTGTTAAACTTATAAGTAGTACGCCATATATTGAAATGCTTTCAGCAGTTATGCAAAACTTAACTTAAAAGGATAAAAGTGATAGTTTGTTATATTTACCCAGATATAATAATTCTTAAATTTGAAGACACAATGTCTAAAACTTCAAAAATTTGGTGAAAGACATAAATTTACAAATTTAAAAAGGTCAGCAGACTCCAAATAGGATAAGTTCAAAGAAAGCCATTTATAGATACATTGTAATCAGTCTGCTAATGACTAAAGATAAAGAACAATTCTTGAGAACACCTAAAGAAATAATGATTCAAATAATTGTGGATTTCTTCTCAGACACCACGGTGACTGGAAGACAGTGGAACACCATCTAAAAGTACTGAAAGTAAAGAATGGTCAACCCTGAATTATGTACCTAATGAAAACAATTTCTAGGAATTACAATGATATAAAGACATTCCCAGGGAAACTAAGAGAATTTGTTGCCAGCATACCTACTCTAAAAGAAATAAAATTTCTTCAGGCTGGTGGAAATGATATAAGCAGGGTACTTGGATCTTCAGGAATGAAGGAAGAGCAGCAGAGTATATAAGAGTATCCTGTTGTCCTGGCCTCAGTGTAGGTTCTGAACTTGACCAAATTTGCTAGATTTATGTTTGGCTGATATTTTTCCAGTTTTTAACTTGAGCTCACACTTTGGGCTCTGTTTCTTTATTCCTGCATGATATATTGCTACCCCATGTTTATTTCCTGTCTCTTGTGTTTAAGTTAGAATCTTAGATAAAGTTTGTTTGACTCTGTTGTTTTCTAAAAATGTGCTTCCCATTAGCTGAGTTTAATAAGTATATATTTTAATTTTGTTAGAATAAAGATGCCATGTATAGTCTTATATTTGTGGCCTGTTTTAAAATGGTCATGAAAATTATGTTTATTTCACTCCACCTGAGAAGCTATTTAATTTTATTTCTCTCTCTTTCCCAAATACTTTCGTAGGATGACAAAATCGTTAATTTTCCAACTATATTATATATAGTATTTTACCCAGTATTGTAATTGGAGTAATATTATAATTAGCTCAGGTTTTTTCTAACAAATGGAAAGGCCTATATATTAAGCTACTTAGACAAAAATGTCCTTTTGTTACATTTGTTCATTTAATATATGCAGTCCTGCATGTTTAAGTCTTATTCATCACATATAGGAAATAAGAAATGTCAGCTCCTGTTTCCTCTTCCCATTCCTTAGTATTTTGACCTTTGATACTGACAGTATGTGTTTTCTTTGTCAAAAGTGTTATTAATTTTAATATCTGAAAATGTATGTGTATCTGTTAAAGCAGCATGTGAATACTGATCTGTTAAAAGTAAATAATCAAATTTTAGAAAATTTAAATTCATAATCACATATTGTTTCCCCATTTCACAGTACAATAAGGCAATGCTGAATCAAAATGGTGGACAGTTGCAAGCCTTAGTAGTTTTTTGTTTTTTTTGTTTTTTTTGTTTTTTTTGTTTTTGCGGTACGCCGGCCTCTCACTGCTGTGGCCTCTCCCGCTGCGGAGCACAGGCTCCGGACGTGCAGGCTCAGCGGCCATGGCTCACGGGCCCAGCCGCTCCGCGGCATGTGGGACCTTCCCGGACCGGGGCACGAACCCATGTCCCCTGCATCGGCAGGCAGACTCTCAACCACTGCGCCACCAGGGAAGCCCGCTTTAGTAGTTTTTGCAACCATGTCAAAACACTGTTTTACACAGTTAATTATTTTTGAAATAATGATGAAAATAGTTTATTTTGCTTTACTCCCATGTGAT
This sequence comes from Monodon monoceros, assembly GCF_005190385.1. Lineage (NCBI taxonomy): Eukaryota > Metazoa > Chordata > Mammalia > Artiodactyla > Monodontidae > Monodon > Monodon monoceros. Next base: position 49,745,613 of record NW_021703778.1, read on the forward strand.
TTTTGATGGATTTTTCAAATTCTTTTAAGTAGGTGGCTTATAGGTACTACAATTCAGAAGTATTGGTATAATTAAAATTTTTTTTTTACAGAAAGATTAAGCTTTTAGCATTGGCATCACCATACTTAGAGTATAATAGTCTAGAAACTTGAAAATTATCTTTGACTTTTTCCTGTTTCACCATTTTCCATCTCCAACCAAGCATACTCTCTGCTTTTCTTAAAATATCTCTGGAATTTACCTGTAAGCTCTGTCACACTGCCTTCATTCTCATCAACTGTCTACTTGTTTTCTCTGCCTATAATCTCTTTCCATTTCATTGCTTTCTGCATATTTACCATTTTCATATTTCCAAAAGAGTCCTTTCATCCTTTGAGAATCTTCAGGAAGTGTTATGTTCTCACTGTGATAAGTCCAAACTTCTCTACCCAGTATTCATTATCATCAATGTCTCCACCAAGCCCTCTGTACTGAACTTATTTTCTGCTTTTTTTCCCATTGGTATCTTTGGTACTTGTCGGGTCTCAAATAGTCCATTGTGCATGTTGTATTTATTTTTTCACTTGCATGCCTTTCCTCATGCTTTCAACCCCATCCCCATGCCTCGCTTGAAATGCTATATCCATTTTATTTTTGACCTATTTGAGTTCTCATTTCCTTCAATAAATTTTGCAAAAGCTTCTCCAACCCTTCATCTAACTCTTCTTTTCCTGAGCTCCTATCACACAATGCCTTTTATATGTAATGTGATTCTTAGTGGCAGAAACCTTGTCTCATTCTTCTCTCAGCACCTGGCTCTGTGGTGTGTAAGCTGATTCGTTCCATTTCTGTCCCATTTCACTCCCCTAATAACTTTATAAAGTGAGGTCAGGAAGATTTCTTTTTTCTTTTTATTCAGTTCTAAAACATGTTCTTCTGTCAACTCCCTCACCCCCCACACGCCCCATCAGAAGCAATCTGAAATAGATAGGCAGACAGACTTGGCTAGAGGAAATACTGTGCTAATGGAGCCAAGAGTGAAATTGACCCCCATGTGCATCAGCTAGGTGAAAACAGAACAAAACTCCCATTGGGAGTCACAGACTGTTCATTGAATCCTATCTCCTGTCTTCAAATATGTATTTGTGTAGTATTGGGGAAATAAGAAAATAAAGTGTGAACTTCCTAGCACAAATCCCTTCTATATATTAGTAAAATAACTAGAAATTAATGTATTTTTGCACTTGTATTACTTTTATAAAAAATAGTTATTAAAAACGCTCCTGTTAAGAGTAAGTGTATAACAAAGACCAGCAAACTTTTTTTTGTAAATGGTGAGATACTAAATGTTTTTAGGCTTTGCAGGCCACATATGGTCTCTGTCATATGTGTGTTTATATACATATATATACATTTTTTTTTCTTATCGTTGTTGTTGGGTTTTACCACACTTAAAAATAACCAGTCTTAGCTTGTGTGCAGTACAAAAGTGGGCCATGGGCCACATTTTGCCTGTGAGCCATAGTTTGCCAAGCTGTCTGCCAATAAGAAAAGCTAATCTGTGTAACTGGACATCCAAGAGGCAGAAGATTTTCTCTCCAATAGAGAAGACATTGCTCATACTAATCCAAGTCCTGAACAAACTGGAATGTGCCCAGTGGGGTGCATTCAAGTTGGGAGGATCATGAGAAACCTTAACCTGAGAGGAACAGCTTGTTGAACAGGGTCAGGTTGGAGAAGTGAGAGGTGGCATTACAGTGGTCTTCAATACGGAAGTTCCGTGATACGAGAGAAGCAGACTTGTCCTGCGCAGTGCTCCCTGTAGAGCCTCGAGTGCAGTGTGCTGTCCTGGACAGAGTAATGTCCTTCCCCTAGAGACTGGTTAGCAGAACCTCCTCTGCTCTGAGTGCTTCCTGGTGGTTTTCCCTGAGAAGGACAGAATACCTTATAAAGAACTTCCCCCCTCTTTCAGAAGTGGTGATTTGGTGTATGCCATGTCTCACCATGGAATAGATTACAAATATTTACAAATATGTTACAAATATAGACACCAATAATGAAGGAATATTGGAGTAAATGGAAGGATTTCATTCAGGTGGGATTAAAGTAAATCTTCATAGGATTTTGGGTTTTAAAAGAGGAACCACATGGCTAGACAATGTCTAAAAATATTACCTTACAATAATTTTATTATTATAATCTTAACTGTGGTGAAAATTTCAAAAGCCATCCTTATTCTTAGTCCAGAAATTTTCTACTTAGTTCACATGAACAAGGTACACTTACTGGGATACTATAATTTATGTTTTTAAGTCTCCTACTATCTACTTAGATAGAAGGTAAAAACCACAAAAGTAGCAAGAACCAGTTACCATGAAGTGACTGTAATTGTTCTTCTTTCACATTTGCAACAACTTTTGATTCATTGGGAAGCAGAAGCCATAGTAACAGACTTTTGGCTCAGATTCATCACTTTGTGTTTCTCCTTTCTCCAATGCCAGCACTTTTCCCTTTTTAAAAAAATTCTGGCAGACTAATTTAAAGACACCTACTTAAGTTGGATTATTTGCATACTGGACCTAAATCCTGCACTTCAGTATTAATGTCTAGGGAAATATTTGCAGCTACTAACTTTATTTGGTTGAACTGTTACAGTGTTGATTCATTTTATTTAATTAATTCATTTAATCAGGATGCAATTTATCTTGATTTTGGTTGTAGAGGTTGGCGATTTGAAGGAGCTGCAGACACTAGACATTTCTACCAATCGTTTGCTAACTTTACCCGAGAGGCTTCACCTGTGCCTTTCTCTGCAGTACCTCACTGTGGACCGAAATCGTCTGTGGTGTGTGCCGCGCCATCTCTGCCAGCTGCCCAGCCTCAATGAGCTCTCCATGGCTGGAAACCGTCTTGCATTTTTGCCGCTTGGTAAGTAATCATGTTTATGTGGTAAAGCAAAACAGCTAAAGAACAAGATGGAAAGTCTTTGTTTCCTTAACTAGGAAGGATTAGTTAGTTTCCTTCATTCTGCTTATCTTGAAGATGCTTCTCTGAATCCATTTTTGCAGTGAACAAAGCATCATTCCCAGTTTAAAAAGTTTATTTCTGTTAGGGATTTCATATTTTAAAAAACTTGTGCTAAAAGTTTGTTTAGAGACAAAATATATGAGATATGAAATGATTTACTCAGAGAAAGGAATTAAAATATATGTATATGTATTATATATGTATATTTTGTATATATAAAATTCTAAAATTGACAAGAGGTATTGAGCAATATGAAAGAATAGCTACTGTATAAATATATCTGCTTACATGTTGACTTCTAGGTAAAAAAATTTTTATTGGGTATCCTAATGATTAGTATTGCCAGATAACCAGAATAGAAATTTTTAAAGACTTTTGAACTGCCTGCTGAGCTAGAAATGTCACCCTGGCTAATAAATAACATACTTTGCACTGTAGATCTCTGTAGCTGGCCCATTTTGATATATGTTAAAGAACATAGGCCTTTAATAAACAATATATTTATTTTTACAGAGAATTGAATTATTTTGTTAACTTGTAAGAAACAAAACTGCCATATAAAAAAAATTAAAATTTGAAGGCCCACATATCCTAAACTGTTAGAATAAGCATCATATAATCTTATTCATAAAAGCATTTTTTATGAGTAATTTATCTCTGAGGGCAATGAAGTGAATAATTTACTAGCCCCTAAAAGGAAATATTTTCTACCATAATACAGTGTACATATTATTTTCAATTAAAAACCTCTTTAAGAAAACTTGAAAATCCTGAGAGACATGAACATCAATTTGAGTAATAATAAATAATTATCCAATTTAAGAAGATTACTTTTCTATAAATATAATTAAATTCTTTTTAGAAATTAAGAAAATAAAGTAAAACCATTTCAGAAGTAACCTACCTTTCTAAGAAATCAGAGTTTTTTTTCAAGTGAGAAAATTATTGAATATAAATTGATATTAGAAAATAAATATACCTGCTGCATAAACCACAGGTTGTAGAACAGTTATAGTGGACAAGCATCAAGTTACAAATCTAAAGATACAGGTTCTAGATTAGCTCCACCACTTTGTAGAGCATTACCTGGAGTAAATCACCAAAACCTCTCTGAGCTTCATTTTCCTTGTCTGTAAACCTGAAATAACAATGTTTATCCTGCTTACTTTAGAGTTATTTTCAAGTAGAATAAAATAGCTGTTTTTTATCCACTCCAGCTGTGGTTCCTCATCCCCCTAGTCAATTGCTACTCATTCCTACCTGCTGTTTCACCAGTGACACAGTCGAGCATGTGCTGTGGTGGCAGTGGTGTTGGGAGAAGAGAGGGAAGCCATTCCAGTAGGCAGCTGACCACTGTTAACAGTTGGGGTGCCAAGGAGTGACATTGTGTGTCCTGCTGAGTGGTTACAGCAGCAGATGACCTGAGTGGCAGTGGCTAGTGCAAAGTGATAGAAATGGCTGTGGGGTAGAAGATAGAGTTCACTACACTTTGCCTGGCTGCTTTCTGCTTTCAGTTATGTACTGGGGCATCTTCTCTATGCACTGTGGTGAATGCTGCTGTGGCTACAGAAGTGGGCATCCCTTCTTCAGCACTCAGTGTTCAGTGGTAAGGACAGCCTAACAAGTTAGTTTCTATCTCCAGGTTTCTTGTCACCCACAAAGCCTTGCCTCTGTGATAGAGGAGGTTTTCCTTTGTGAACTTGTTAATATGTTATCAAAGAGAGGCAAGTGGGGGCTTCCCTGGTGGCGCAGTGGTTGAGAGACCACCTGCCGATGCAGGGGACACGGGTTCATGCCCCGGTCCGGGAAGATCCCACATGCCGCAGAGTGGCTAGGCCCGTGAGCCATGGCCGCTGAGCCTGCGTGTCCGGAGCCTGTGCTCCGCAACGGGAGAGGCCACAACAGTGAGAGGCCCGCGTACCGCAAAAAAAAAAAAGAGAGAGGCAAGAGGGTCTTCACTGAGTTCTGAGGAGGGTACCTCCCAACATTCAAGGTCACCATAACTCTCAAACCTGGGACCGTGTACAGCCCAAGATATGGAAGCAGCTTCCACACTCCCCTGGGTGCCATCTCAACTCACAAGGCTCACAGCCCTGACAGGACACAGGCCTGTGGGAAGGCTTTACTCTACTTTAGAAAGACATACAAGCAAGAGGATGGTGATGAAGATCATCCAGTGAGAAAGAAACAGGCTGCCTGAAGCAATGCTCTGCCCTGGTCTCAGAGAACAGCATGAGTAAAGGGCCAGGGGGCCAAGACAAGCACTGGTGGCCTTTCTATATTGTTGGGTTGGATGATCTTTGTAAAGAAATGGGTGGGACAACTAGAGAGCTACAGTATGAGGTTGCCCAAAGAGGGCTTCAGAAGAGCAGAGACAGCATAATCTATGAAGATGAGGAAATTGAAGCTGACAGAAATAACAATCTTCTCAGTCTCATTTTGGTTTTTGATTTTTGTTTTTGACACCATTGAAGGTGGATTTGGAAAGGGAATTCAATTAAGTCTTTAGGAAGAAAATAAGTCCATAGCTGTCCTTCCATGGAGTTTGTGTACTTGAAACCCTTCCTTGAACTCCTTTCTGATACAGCAAAGCCATCTAATGCTAAGAGCTATGCGGGACAGAGTCAAATGAAGCAGGCAGCTGCTGGCACTGCCTTTCCTCAGAGAACTGAACTGTTCCTGGAAACTTAGCATATAGGGATGCCTCTTTACAGTAGTTAAGAGATACGGTGTGTATACACATACACATAACTACAGTTTTCAAATAGAAGGCTCCTATGTTTAACCGTGATTCTAATGTAGAACTTGAGTGTTTATGAAATGGGTGCTTTAATATCACTGCCTGTGATTGGAGGTAGGAGTCTTATTTTGGGGAGCTATTCGCTGAATTCAGTTTCTTGCCAAAGAACTTTGACTTAGGAGAAAAGCAGTTTTTTATGGGGCTTTTTAAAGGAATGTCAGATTACAGCCTCTTCAAAAAGTGACTACAGAAGCTATAGTAAGGATGACTTAAATCACTTGTAATACTATCAAAATCATTAACACTCGTGGAGGGTGTTCTTTTTAAGAAGAAAAGTTGTATCAAGAAAGGAGGATGTTCCTGATATAACTATACCATGACAGCTGAATGACAGATTAGTCTACACACAGAAACTCTGTTCCCACTGCTGTCAGTGAGGAGGTGGGGAAATTAATAACTTGAGCCTCATGCTATGAGACTTAATAGAGGCCTTGAAACATGAATATTTGTTGTTGATTCAATATAGCTCTGTTGACTAAATAGCTCATAAAGATCTGACTCACCTCTGGGCTTCTGAAAATTTAGGAAAATACAAAGAAAAGGGTTTTTTCCTGTAAGCCTTTTTTACTAGGTTTACTGGTTTCTCTTGCATAATTAATAAACCATTATTCAGTAATGTTTACAACTTATTTAATGTTGAATAATAGATACAATTACTGTGAGGTTGCCCATGTACAGACTGACTATGGAAGAGCATTTTTTAGTTAGCTCCTGGGAAGTGCTGTGTCAGCTAAACTCAATGTCAGGAACTTCTGTAGTTTAAGAAAACAAAAGTTGCGCCCACGGTGGCAGGTGGAATTTTTGAGTGTTATTTTAGAAAACAGTGAATGAATTCTTAGCTAAGAACAAATGACATTGAGATTTACGGAGTATCCTGGTGTAAACTACCATGTAGTAAACCCCAAAGTTAGTGAGAAAACAGCTTCCTACCAGTGGATAATTATTTGTGTTTCTAAATCAGTCCCAGAGTTGTTCCTTGGACATTCTAGTAGTGAAGTATTTATTTTCTCAGGAGAAGTTATTCTGTGTGCCAAGGACGTGTGCTATGAGTGAAATGACAGCTCCTTTATTGCTGTGGGTTATACCCTATAACTTTGATAGGGATGTAAAACTGGCCCTTTATCACATAACAGGAGATCACTCCAATTTTTTGTAGTAGCTGTAGTCGTTTTTCCTTTGTAGGAGCTGGATACATTGTGTAGGGGAAAAAAAAAAGTTTATTCCAAGTATTGGTGCAGTTTTATTTAGAAAGTAGCTTGTAGGCATTTTCAAAACCCATGCTGAAATCTTTTCTTTTGTTGCAAATGGCATATAAAAGACACAAATTTTTAACTACACTTGTTTTTTCTATGACTTCTCATTCCTGCTTTCTTTGTATCTGCTTAGAAGGTCAGGAAAAGAATTGCTGTTTACTGTTTTTTAAGGAAATACTTAAGTCCACAAAGTGAAGCTATTAGAACTTCAACTCCAGGATGGAAACCAGATGGAAACCAATTAATAATTCCTTAATCTCAGACTTAGAGATGCATGTAAACTGTACTTCACTGAACCATGGAATGTATTTGATCTGCAGCTTGAAGAAGTACTGCCTTGAGGTCATTGTTTAATGGGAATAGTTTGCAAAGCTTGTAGCCTTAAATACGTTTCAGTGCTAAAATATTTCTTCTGGCTCAGACCAGAAGTCCCAGAGCTTGGAATCAGTCTTATTTTTGAGTAGAAGGTATCTTGGCTTTCCAAGGAGGGACCCAAACATGCCATTAAAATCGTGTTCTGTAGAGACTGTTGGGCAGGTCTCTAATCAAAGGCATAATGAAAAAGGAGAAAAGAAAGGCTTGAAAACAAGGTCCAAAAACTAGTAGTGGGAAGAAATGAGAGAGAAGTATTCTGTTAACTAAAGTTTATATGACCCTATTTCAGGAGCAAAGTTGTAACTCTGCAATGTGTATTTGTTCAAGAAAATGGATGTGCAGTCCTCCTTTTTGAGCTCTATCTTTTTGCAAGTATTTATAAAAAAAATTTTTCATCCTGGTGCTGCTTACTCATCTGACTTTTTCCACTGTCTTAATGATCCCCTCTGCTTTATTTTTTTTTATCATATCAGGCCTTTACTCTTGCCTTAAGGTTTTCTTAGAGCATTAACAGGATTATTTAATATGGCTGACAGGATTATTTAACATGGCTTCTACAGTGTGGGCAGACATTGACTTTACTATGCTAATATATGAAGAGAAAAGTTCACCTAGAGTAGGTGAACTTTAAAGGGACAAATGTATATTTTTCTTAAAGTTTTGGAATAGGATTTTGGAGTAGGCAGTGATTAATATGAAAAAGTGAACCCTGTTTTCCTCAGATATCAATTTAAAAAAAGAATTGCTGCTTATTCTTAAAAAGGTACAGATGTGAAACAAAAATAAGTAGTGTGAGGGCTAGATTGATGAGCAGAATCTTTGCCAGCGAAGTTTTTGTTAATTTGGTTTTCTAAATAGTGGCAAGAATGTACGGTACAAGCAAAGTCTGGAAGATGTTGTCAGTTGACTTTAAAGCACGAATCTGGAGTTTCTGTCAGTCTTAGTTTTCAGCCAAGTTCTTAAATTTGGGGAGAGGGAGGACAGGTCCCAGTCCTGCTGAGCAAGAGCTGAAGGTAAGATGCAGAGTGAAGATGTTTTGCTCTCCGCGCTGGCTGCCCTGACCTAGAAGATGTGTTGCTGTAATGCCCAAGCCTGTGCAGGACAGTCAGCGTGAAGGCTCCTTCTCTAGGGTCTTCCCTGAAGGAATTCTTGGTATTTCTTGCAACTGCTGCCCTAAATCTGTAAGTCAGACCTACCCCATCTTTTAACAGAAGCCAAGGGATATTTTGTTCATCATTTATCTCCTTGTCATTGTCTCCTGACGTCACACCTGGATGCTTGGGCATGCCCGTCCTCAGGTGCCCACTGCACCCATGCCGCCTGCTAAGGTAGTGTCACTTCCTACATTATGTGGGAGTGCCCTGCTTATATGGAAATGATCTGTTAAGGGAGGCTGCCTAACTAACGTCATGGTGAAGCAGGCAGGCATGCTTTTAAATTCCAGCTCTACCATTTAATAGCTGTATGATCTTGAGCTTAGAAAAGCTATTTAATTTGTCTAAGTCTCAGTAATGGGGTAATATCAATACCTACTTCTTAGCACTTTTGTGAGAACTAAATAAGATTTAAAACACTTCTATCACTCATAAATACTACATAAGCACACAATCAATATAAACTTTTATTGTTTGACTGGACTGTAAGAAAGGGTTGAGACAGCTTATGTCTTATACCCTAAGCATCTAGCACAGTATCTTGCCCATTGCTTATAATAATTTCTTTATTACTTGACTGTGCAACACAAGTAGAGATGCTAATGCTTGAATATTTAAACCAACTGCAGAGGAAGCCTTCAGTCATTCAAATTCATTAAAATCAATTTATTTTAATTTAACAGTTGATGATCTACTGTGTGTAAAATATCTTATTAAATTCACTGTGAAATCTTATTTGGTAAAAGTTGAATATATCAGGGAGACGCAAGAGGGAAGAGATATGGGGACATATGTATATGTATAACTGATTCACTTTGTTATAAACCAGAAACTAACACACCATTGTAAAGCAATTATACTCCAATAAAGATATTAAAACAAAAAGTTGAATAGATCAGAAAGAATATGATTATGTAAAAGATTTAATGGAGTGTGTGTGTGTGTGTATTTAGAGAAACTAGCACTTTAAAAAATTCATTATTCTGAATAAGTAGTCAAAAAGTTCTCTTTGTCAAACGCATCATGTAGCTAATTTAATTAGTTTTAAAGATAATTTTGGAATACACTGTAAATTACTCTGAATTCATTGTGAAGAAACCCAGTTTTTATAGTAATTAAAAATGTAATTGTGACTAATAATCTGTCTGATTTATTGAACCACAATAATTGGAATTACATTGATAGAGCATTCCAAACAACCTGTTTTGATCTATTGCTTTCATGTGTGGTTTCTATTACCCCATCATTTTGTTGAAGAGAATACATCATTCACCTTTTGATAAAATAAATGAGTTTCATGCTGGTTAGTGTGCAGTAAACAGATCCTATTTGGTCTGGCGCATGCTGTCATTCTATGCTTGCTTTTACAGTTACAGTTAAAAGAGCAACAGCCTCAACACACAGGAGGTTTTTGTTCCATCTTCAGCCATGTGGACTGCATATGCCGGGGCCTTGAAGTTTAAGGAGAGAGAGAGAATTGGAGTTTATGCAGGACTATTAGCTTTTGCTAATTTTTAAGTAACAATACTTTGATCTATGAGTCTGGAAGAAAAAAAAGGGAAACATTTTAGACACAGTGCACCACTTTAAAAAGCCACATGAAAAAGTTCTTTGTTGCTTTAGCATCTTTGCAGATGGACAACTTCCTTGCTTTACATAGTTCACATACTGAGCAATTTTTGCACAGGAACTTAAAAAAATATTACTGCATGATATATTTATTGAAAACTATTGGTCCATTGAAATTAAGAGAAGGAAGAAACAAACCAGCTTATTAGCTAGTAGATTAACGGTCTGTTCCAAAGTTAATTATTGAGTGAGGATTTTCTTTTTTAAGAATAGAAGAAATAGCTTAAAGCTTTTTCATGCAGAAAATACTTATATTTCAGCCTCATTATGATTAAAAATGCCATTCCTTTGTGCTTGGGGTTTTGCCAGCTGACGACTTTTTGGCAGGAGCACACTCTCACAGCCGTGCCTGTGTAGCCTGTGACCTTGCTGGGTGTTTAGTTGTCTTAGCCTTGCCAGCAGGCTGTGCTGTGTCAGCTAAAGCAAGGGTTGCCTGGTTCTCTTTAGAATCCTACACTCTGTTTTGTGATCTTCACTTTATATTCAGGAGAGAGAGATAAAAGACTAAGATGTATTGAGTACCACTCTTATGCAAGGGACCAAGCTTGACATTATATACATTGCTGAATCTTTATAACAAGCTCATGACATAGGTATTATTATCTTCATTTCACAGAGGAGTAACAGGCTTGGAGCATTTGAATTGGAAAGCCAGGTTTCAGAGGTCTGACTCCAAAGCCCACTACATCTTGTAATTTCAGTACTGCTTTTTCTTACTCTATTGAGATTGTGTTATTTGCAGAGTTTAAATGTTTGTATTAAATACTCATGTCTGTGTGATAATATACTGGCTAATGTATAATAGATTTGAACACAGCTGATTTGTGTTTTCTTTCAGCTTCAGTAGAAAGTAGTTCATTCCATTATGGGCATGTATAAAAAATTATATTCCCCACACAAATTGGTCAGGAGGTATAAACAGAAATCTTTGGAATATTGAAAACCTGAGATAAGGTCTAAACCAAATAGCATTTTAAAATCATCAACTCTTCATTTTTTTCCTATAAAACTAGGATAGGAAAGAGGACTAAACCATATAAGAAGTAGCAAGTGCCAAATTTTATTTAACTTTGTATTATAATCTTTGCATGTAGCCTCATTTAATTTGGACAAGCTCTTTTGTGTGTATTAGAGGAGAGAGGTGTTTCCTCTGTCATGTCCCATTTTGTGTCCTTGGCTCAGGGAGATGAATTACTGTCTCTAGAGGCTGTTGCCTCCAACTCTTTTCTGTGCAGTTAAAGTATAGAAAAGAGTACCTTTTGCTGCATGCCAAAGAGAATTCTCTCTTAATTGGCCTTCTACTGTAGGCCACACTTCCAAATGTGTCACTAATAATGAGAATAATAATAACTGCCATATACTGGAGAAGGCTGTATGCCAAGAATTCTGCTTGATAATTTATGAACTTTGTTAGTAGTTTTCACTAAAATTAAGGGACAGCATTATTTTTCTCTTTATACAGACGAGGAAACTAAGGACACACATTTAGTAAATAGAAGAATGAAGATTCAGACCCAAGTTCTCTGACTCTGAGTGTGTTCCTGCTCCATTAATTAGTATCCTATACTCCTTACCACTGCATAAACTCAAGTAAAGAATCTTTCCCTGAAACCCCTGCAGGCTCTGACAGTCATATCTGAGACCAGAGCTCATTTATATTTTATCAGTGTAGTTTCAATTTTTTAAAAATTCCCAACTTTTCTATATGCCTTTAAAGTCTGCAGACTTCTATATGTGATGAAAGGATTTGTATACAGTCAGAGAAGTAGTGAAAAAATATAAAATAGGACTTTTTAATGTAATTTTGAGGGCTCTTTCATTGCAAGTAGATTCTGATATTTCTATGTATATTTTTTCCATCTATGTTTTATAAATTTGTAGCCTTTTATATCAGTAGAGAAGTTTATACATGTTTACTAAAGTAGCAATACATATTATTGTGGTAATTATGTATTCTTATGCTTAAAAAAGCATACTGTATAGTGATTTAAATTTTACAGATTACTTTCACATTCGGTTTTAACAACTTGGTAAAGTTGAGGGGTTAGGCACTATTATGCCATTTTAACATATGTGCAAACTGAGGCTCTGATCACATGGCTAATAAGTGAAAGAACAGACACATAAGATATGAACAGACAATTCACAAAAAAGAAACTATGTAAAAATGGCCCTCAGACACATTGAAAAATGTTCACACTGATAATTAGAGAAATACAAATTCAGAATGACAGAAATTTTTAAATAAGACAACATGTTTTAAAACTTGGTGAAACTGTGGGAAAACCAATGCTCTCATACATTGATGAAGGGAATGCAAATTGGTGTAACTCCTCTGGAGGGAAATACCAAAGAACCTACACATCTACACATGTATTAACCTTTTGACCTAACAAGTCCACTCCTAGGAATCTATGATGAAGGTATACTTCCAACAATATAGTTGTATATGTATACATGAGTTAGTATACTTACATATGTTTTGTAGATCTTTCTACTTAGGGATCCTAGAAGCAATGTCATTCCCATAGTAATGAGCCACACCTAGCACTCAGATCTTGGTTTCTAAACACCATACCCTATTAAAAGGAATTAAGTCTCCTTGGAGAAGTAATTGATTTCAGGGCTATAGCAGGGAAAATACAAGCTGAGCTGGGACTGTCTTGTGGTGCCAGAAAGTATGATGATACTCAAAAAAGGATGAAAACTTGTTGAAAGAACATAAGGACCAATTTTAAGTGTTCCTAATTGCCAAAACTGAAACATTTTAACCACCACAATGAACAATAATGGTATTGGGTTTTTAGTCCTTACAATAAAATAAATATCCATGAATCCATACTGTTATAAAAATCAAATAAATAAATGGGGGAGAAGGGATGGCTCTTCCTTACAGAAGAATTCCAGTTAATGTAGACAGAAAGATGGTAATCGAAAATCACCACTAAATGAATACCGTGTAATAATTGTTGCAAACAAGACCCATTGATGAATGCTAAAATTAATGGGCAAAACTTTGAGAAGGAACAGGATATTTACATAGTCTTGGGGCTGTAGTAATCTGAAGACTTGACCTGGGGCTTGGGGGAGCTGCTTCCAAGATGGTTTACTCACATGGCTGTTGGCTGGCAGTCTCATTTCCTCTGCTGGAGGGCCCTCATGACAAAGGAGTTGTCTTCCTGAACAAGCGATCCAAGGGAGAGAGCAAAGAGGAAGCCACAATGCCTTTTGTGACTTACTCTGAAATCACAAAATCACACAGCAGTTCTGCTTATTGTGTTTGTTAGATATATTAAAACCACCACACTGGGAAAGGGCATGTCTAGCTAGTAGGCCAGTAATTTTTTTTTCTCCCTAAGAGTTGCCACTTCCCAGTGCTTTTGTTGCCTGTTCCCAGTGCTGCCAATTTTGGTTCCTCTTTTTGTAACTTGCCCCAGTGCTATTCCTGGGCAAGAATACTGTGATAGGACTTGTAGTGGAAAAGAGGAGGTAATGTTCACCTTTTCCTACCCATTTCCATGGCAAACCCTTCCTTACCTCAATCTTATATTATCCCCCTCTCACTTAATGTAACAAATTATCCAGAACCCATCTGTGAAACAGAGACTTTATACAAGCCTCTTAATAGCTGTGATCATATTATATTACAGTTATCATTTTTCATGTCCGTCCTCAATATCATATTCATATCTGAATCCCCAAGGCCTACCATAGTGCCTAAAAGGTCCTTAATGGGTGAATGGGTTTTGTTTTGAAATGTAAATATGCTTAAGAACCACCTAATTTAGCTTTCTGGGCCTTTGTCTTTCCTAACTGTAGAAGGACAGGGGAAAAAGAGAGCTCCTTCAGCCTATTTCCTATTTTCACAAGCAGAATTATAGTTTGAAACTTTTCAGAGATTGAAAACTTTTCAAAGATTATGTTCTTACTTCAGGAGGCAGAGGGTTGGCAAGGCTACTGAAGATTCTGTTCTGTGCCTCTGTAACGATGAAGACAAATAGCTCTACCCTGTGAGTGATAGGAGTGGAAAGGAAAGCTGGTTGAACAATCTTGGGCACACAGTAGACAGGAAGGGATGACCTCAGCACTTGGAAGTGTCTCTGCTGCCTGTGATGGCCAGAGATCACCTTCAGTACTTTGTGCTTTGTTTCCTCACTGAATCCTCCTCCAGTCTTTGCTCCCCCCTTGTCCGGCTACTTCTGCGAAACTTCTGGATTCTCCCTCTTTCTGGCATACTTGTTCCTATTGCAGATTCTTCTCTTTGGGCTCCCTTTCTCACCTCTTCCCATTCCTGGTACAAACCAATTCCTGTCCCGGCTTCCTGGCCTGCAGGTCTTGTCCATCCGTCTGTACCTCACACCTCACTGAGGACTGGGATTTGGGGCTCCCTTTGCTTCTTCCTGCCCCTGCAGCCACGGGCAGTTCCATCCATTCTTAGATCCACCTGGCTCCTGAGGCCCAGCCCAGCCAGGGTCAGATTGATCCCTAGCCCTCCTTTACCCCTCTTCTCATCTTTCTGCCCAGGGGAGGTGAGACACAGTAGGCTGACCTGCCAACTTAGTTTGTGTAACACTTTTTCCTATGGAGAAAAATGAAACTAAATAAATGACCTATAACAAACTTAATAAATAAATAGAAATTGTTTATTAAAAGTCATAGAATTTTTATGTGGGAAGGAAATCTAATAATATTCCATTCCCAGTACTCATTTTACAGCTTAAATGCTCAAGGTTCAGGTGGGTTGAGTAATTTTTCAATAGTCATGTTTTCTGATGTAGAATCTCATATTACAGCTGACATAATTTCACACTTAGTTAAATCTGCAACACTTTTTTTCTTCCAGAGTAGAAATTTGAATTATTTTAATATTATGTATTAAATTTTATGTTTCACATTATATTGGTGTATATTTATAGGAATTATAGCACTTTTCTTTCTAATCCAGATTTAGGTCGATCTCGAGAACTACAATATGTGTACGTGGATAACAACATTCATCTGAAAGGCTTGCCGTCCTATCTGTACAACAAAGTCATCGGGTGCAGTGGGTAAGGCTGATTTCACGTTTTATACTATCACTCACCTCTTTTGCTACCTTTGTTTCTACTTCAATATTTAGTCCTGATAAAACTCAAAAATAGATGTACTACTTTTGATAATCCTGTTCAGTTTTGTTTTGGGGCTTAATATATTAAACCAAATACCCTTAAAAGTCAAGAATATTGAACAAGCAATTTAGAGTATTGTACTTCAAGTTTAGTTAGTAAGCTGTAAATTTGGTCAGTAAGTTGTTTGTTATTTTCCAGTCAAAAGAAAAATTAATCTATGCATACCATTATAAGCTCAATAGTATCAGTCACAGAAACTGGAGGAATCTGCATTAACGTAAAAGCTTTTCTTTCTCTGCACTCCATTGCAGTGACAATTTTACTACATTAGTATCTAGGACTATACCAATTGAAAATATTTAGAGCTCAACATTTGAAATAGTCCCTCAATACAAATCATGATTCTAGCAACCAAAACGTATGTTTCAGTTAATAAGGAACGATAGGCTTTTATTTTCAGAGCAGCAATCATCTTTCATTCTCAGTTAGGCTTTTAGAAAGATGGCTTCAGCTTCTCCTTCTATAGCAGTGAGAAAGAACCAACCCTAAAGTGGTTCCCAGAGTGGCGTGGGCTTAACACCGGACAACTCAGCTGCCAGAAACTGCTTTTGACTGGCCTCACTTAAGCAGCCAAAGGATACTTGGAGCACCTTTGAGGGTACTTAGCCAGCATGTTGACTCTCTCCTTATAATTTCAAACATCCTGCATAACCTGGCTCATACTGTATGTAGTTCTGGCAAGGAAAGGGATGCCAATAAACTTGTGTGTAGCGACAGCCATTCCTCTGCTGGCATGGCTCCGAGGGATGGGCATTGAGCAGTGATTGCTCCAGAGAGGGTAATCCTAGTGGCCTTCCCCTAAGAAAAATTATACAGTTGTTATCTTGGGAGAGCCCTAGATGAATTCAGTGCCTGTATAGGCTGATGAAATACAAGCCCAGAGACATATTCCAGAACCTTCTATGAAGCATAGAAAATAGAATATGTAATGGAGTTTTTAGCTCATTGATTTTTCTACATCTGATCATGTGACAGCTACGATCCTACTCACTCATTAATCATAATGAGTTTGTAAAAGATCTATAATATAGCCTAATTTTTCCAAGTGGTGAATGAAATACCCTCAATCACCAAGATACACAGAATGATGCAAGTAGGCTCCAAAGCTGAAGGCAATTTTCTTGCACCAAAGCCTTCAGAGACTGCACTGAAATATGATTTAAATCTCTACCACAATTAAAGAATAGCTCTTACTTGAGGTAAAGAGCCTTCTTCTTTGGTGTTTAGACATGGATATTACTGACTGCCAGAAAGTTCTATTTGTGCAGAGTAGAGAGATAGTATATATTATTTTATTTATTTCATTTTTGGCCGAGCCGTGCAGCTTGCAGGATCTTAGTTTCCTGACCAGGGATCGAACCTGGGCCCACGACAATGAAAGCACCAAGTCCCTACCACTAGACCACCAGGGAATTCCCTTTTTTTTTTTTGATATATTTTAATTGTTGACTTGGTATCTGGTAGCAGAGGTAGTGAATTTTATGAGAGTTCCAAATCTTTGAGAAAACAGTAAGGCAGAATATGCAAATTACTAGCAGATTGTCTACATTTTTTATTATTATTAGCATCTCCCTTTGGTAGTAGTAATAAGAAGATAAATAAAATTTTTAAAAAGATAGTTATCAAACAATCAGTTTTCTAATATTAATAGATTTTGGAATGTTGGCAGTCCCACATACAAATAAACAGTGATCCAAAGGGTATTTTTAATCTGTTGGTTTAACTCAGAATGCATTTCTTATAGAAGCGGTTCTGGTGGTTATACTCCTAGCCAGCTCATTAAAAGGTCATTTAACCCATTTTGCACCCCCCAAATTATACTTACTTTTAAAATATTTCTGTGGCAAAAATGTATTCAGAATTCTAATACATGTGACTATTGAAGTCTTGGCAACAGAATTTAGGGGCTCCCCTTCTTTCATCTCTTTTATCTGTTGTATATGTACAAAGGGACTCTCCCATTCCAAGTCAAAGTGGGGGTGCTTTTGGAAAAGGAGGGGCAAGGTCTAGAACAGGGTTCTAAGGTAAATCTTATATAAAGAGCATAGGGTATTTGAGGCCTAGAAAGTGTACCTTTTGATTCTGAACAAAGATCTTGGTTCGGTTGTTTATTCAGTGCATATTTATTGAGCAACTACTCTGTCTGGTCACTGTCTAGACAATGGACATACAATGTAGGAGCCAAACAATTCAGTACCTGCCTTCCTGGACCTCATAATCTAGCTAGGGATCCAAGTGAACAGTCAATAATTAAACAAACTCAGTGCTAATTCTCTCCAAGGAGACGATACTTAAGCTGAGCATAGAAGGATCAGCACACTTGGTTCTCCACCACCATCACATGTTCTTTCTAGCCCAGAGGTAGGTCTGGAATAAAGAACACATCAGCTCCTGCTGTACTGTGCTTTCTCTGAAAGAATTGTATTACCCTTCTCTGATTAACAGTCTAAGAAAATTAGAGCAAAATGAATACAGCTTTAGGGACCTGTGGCATGATATAAAAATGTCTGACATATATATATATAATTCACATCTCAGAAGGAAAATAGAGAACCAGGTATAAGGCATATAAAAAGGTATAAAAATAGCTAATAACAAATGTTGCACAGTTTCAGGAAATCTCAGAAGTCTCACAAAATTATCTTTGATATTCATAGAAATGTGAATAAAGTTAGCTCCTCCTTATTCTATGTTCATTTATTTGTCAAGTAATTATTGAACTTTAGCAAGTCAGCACTGTGCTAATAATTGTAGAAAAGATAATTTAGATGTTTATCCTAATATATAAAAATAACTGTAATACAAAAAATAAATACCCTAAGAGAAAAGTAGAGTGGTGAAAATTTAGAGCAGGGGACTGCCTCTTTATGTCCTAGCTTTGAAGTCACACACTGCCATTTCTATTATACCCTATTGATTACACAGGTTAACCCTATTCATTGTGAGAGGGAACTTCCAGGAGGGGAGCAGCATGGGAGCCATCCTGGAGGATGGCTGTCACAGATTCCTTGCATTCATGCTCTTTGCTAGCCTCTTGGAAAAGTATAATTTTTATTTTATCTGGATTTTTCTTATTGTTACCACAGAAACAAATGTCTTCCATTCTTCTATATTTTACCTTGAAAGAGAAGTCCCTCCCATGTTAGAATTTTAAAAAGTGGTAATTGGCACATTTGCTTACTCAGGAGAACTTAATGGTAAAAGTGGCCCAATACCAGAGTTATTTCCTCAGTTGTCTGATTATGAGAAAAAGAAACCAAGACACTGCTTTGCTTTTTCTTATATAAATAAGCAATTATAGCTGGATTTGGGTACAAATTGGATAAATGATTTGGTTAAATGGTTTGTTAATATAACCACTCAAGGTAACAGAGTTGTCTTTATGAGAAATGCATTCAGAGTTCTGAGTTAAATCAGCATACTAGAAAATATCCTTTGGATCACAGTCCATTTTTGTGTGTGGGCTGCCTACACACAAAAAACAAGCTGTACTAGATACTTGAACCACACCTCCGTGTGGCAGGCACAAAGCAGCCTAGCTACATATTAAAAAAAAACTGAGGTATGATTTGAGCTGTCACTCAAGTGACAGAGTTTGTTGTTTGATTCCAATGTAGTAATTAATTGCTTATTAAAACAAAAATAGTGACACTCCTTTTAAGTTTTAGAGGAATATAACAGAATCCAGAGTATCCACAATATAACTTTCAAAATGTCCAGGGTACAATCCAAAATTAAATAACATTTGAAGAATAAAGAAAATATGACCTAGTGTCACGGAAAGTAAAAACTTTACTTGATGAGCTTAACACAGAATGGTATAAGAGAGGAAAAGTCAGTGAACTTGGAGGTAGATCAATAGAAATGATTCAGTCTGAAGAACACACACACACACACACATACACACAAAGACTGAAAGCAAGAATGAACATCAGCGTCATCAGGGACCTGCCAAACAGTACAAAAAAGCCTGATATTTGTCATCCCAGCAGGAGAATAGAGAGAAAATGGGGTGGTAACAACAAAATTGTTTGAAGAAATATTGTCCAAAAATTTGCCAAATATGATGAAAGACATAAATTTACATTTTCAAGAAACTCAGTGAACTTAAGTAATATAGATTACAAAGAAAACTGTACCCAGTCAAAGCTGCTGAAAACCAAAGATAAAAAGAAAATCTTGAAAGCAGCCAGAGAAAAATGACAAACTACATACAAAGAAATAATTCAAAAGACCATTGCCTTCTCATCAGAAATTTTGAAGGCCAGAAAACAGTGGAATGATAATTTTAAAGTGCCAAAGAAAAACACCAGTCAACCTAGCAACCAGCAAAAAATACCTTTCAAGAATGAAAGTAAAATAAATGCATTCTCAGATGGAACAAAACTAAGCCTTAAAGAGGCTCTGCCAAGAGGACAGACGTTTTATCCAAACCAAGGCTTATTCTATCAGGGTGACATAATTTCTTTCCTTCTCCATATCTTTTTCCCTTTACTTTTCCTCTTATTTTAAGCTGAAAAAAAAAACTTTTTTGCTAAAAAGGGTTAATCTGGTAGCAGTTCCCCCAATAATGAGCATGTGGATGACAGTGTATTTTCTGAAGTGTAAAAGACAGTTACTTGCGTTCTTTTGGTAAGGGAATTGAAACTAATTCTTTACTCTTAACACTTTGGTTCGTGGCATGGTTAAGTTTGAAAATGCATATGAATTAATTTGCTACATCACATACATGTTTTGGAGCATAATCTCCGTGGCAAAATGATGTTACCATTCATTTAGCTTGTTTAGGTTTAAATGCTGAATGGCAGCTCTGAAAACATTGAGTTGAAAGGGAATTGTGATAATTGTTATAAATTATTTATGTAACTAAGCCAAGGGTCCGGACATTTATAACAGACTTCAACTCATTTTAATAACTCACTTAAGGGTTCAGATGTACAATCTTTTTTGTAACCACCTCAGCATTTATTCTAAAGTAATAAAAACTATCGAGTTAGAAATCAAAGATGCCAAGGCTTAACAATTGCCAGCTACTAGTTATTTCATTTTATTGTGAACTGAGCGTATCATGGAGCTTCCATCCCTCTTTACTGACAGTTCATTTCATGATTACTTCTTACTGAGATGAGTGACACTAGCTTTCAAGACAGGTACCTTTCCAGCTTTCTCTCCCATTTGCTGTTCTCTTCCATGGACCTGAGAGTCTGGCCACTAGAACTCTTGTGTAACCCCATCTGCCCTGTGCATTCACAGAGCTGAATCCCTGTTCCCTTTCTCTGGAATATCATCATGTTAATCTTAGTTTTCAACAGTAGATACCTTCAGAGCAACATCTAGATTAGTGTTTGACCAAATATCTGGGTGCCGTGGCCTAGCCAAGTTAATACAAAAATTTAACCATCACACCATGTATATTATCCCCCAAAATCATTTATTATAATAATAAAGAGAAAGCACAGCTATAAACATTGCTTAAACTTTACTGTGTATCAGGCAGTGTACTCATTGATTTATCTGCATATTGCACATTATCCTCCCAGCAACCCTTGTGATAATCATCCTTATCTTAGAAATGAAGAAACCAGAGCTCAGAAAGATTGTCTCAGGTCACAAAGCTAGATGGCAGTAGAGTTATTATCTGCTTCATTGTCCACACTCTTAACCACTGCACTACATATACTGTCTCCCTCTTCTCCTTGGTCTAGAATCACCTCTATACGTTTGAGCCCCTCTACTAGCTTCTTGAGAACAGGGATGAAAAATACCTTTCTTGTTCCTGCATCATTTGTAGTGGGGTGGATATTTGGTATCTGATGAGGTCAAGGGAGGTTGGCTATGGCCAACAGAAAGATTACTAACTCATGTGAATTCCTGCCTTGTAGCCTGCATTCTACATAGCTGCAACTCTTCTCCAGTGTTAACTAGAGAAGGCATTTAATAGAAGTATTGTAAAATGAATTTAATTAGCTGTTTACAGCCAGCGGTGAAGAGTAGGAACTTCTGCTAAAAGAATTGTCAAAGGGAAATTAGACCTTATATAAAATGAGGATCCACATACTTGTTAATGTGAGTCTTTTCAGCAGTTTGTCAGAAACCTAATCTTTCTAATTATTGGAGACAGAGGAAGCATTAGGAAAAGTCTGGCTTTCAGTTTTCTAAACCTTTATTTGTTATTGTTAAATTCTTTGGACAGTGTTCCTTATAGAGTTCATCAACACTTGTAAGGTTAAGAAGCAGCAGCTGTTAAGGCAATAGCAGTATGAAGTAATTATTCATGAATCGCTTGCTTGCTTTTTACCCTATATTTTTATTGTTCTATGATTTTGCCCAGGATTCTCATAACTAAAATATGGCTATAAAGTTTGGAAACAAATAATATGCTTTACCATGAGTATTAGGCTTCTCCATAGCAACAGAACCAATAGAGAGAGGGGTGTGTGTGTGTGTGTGTGTGTGTGTGTGTGTGTGTGTGTGTGTGTGTGTGTGTGTGTGTTGTGTAGGTGGGGGGGCTTGCACTGAGAGGAAGAGGGAGATTGATTTATTTTAAGGAATTGGCTCACATGATTGTGGGCACTGGCAAGTCTGAAATTCACAGAGCAGGCTAGAGACCGAGGGAAGAGCTGATGTGGTAGCTTGAGTCTAAAGACAGTCTGGAGGCAGAATTTTTCCTTGGGGGACCTCAGTCTTTTCCTCTTAAAGGCCTTCAACTGATTAGACAAGGCCCACTCAACATTATAGAGGGTAATCAGCTTTATTCAAAGTCTACTGTTTTAAATATTAATCTCATCTTAAAAATACCTTTACAGAAATATCTGGACTGGTGTTTGACCAAATATCTGGGTGCCCTGGCCTAGCCAAGTTGATACAAAAATTTAATCATCACACTATGTATTGCTGTATATCATCAAAAGAGTCACTTATTATGTGTTTGCCTGTGTTTCCAGACCTAGTGGCCATACTGCATAATAGCATATTGGATATGATCCTCTCATCTTAATTTTCTCCATATTAAGAAACAAATAGTAGTTATACAGTAAAATTTAAATGTATTTCCTCATCTTCACAAAATGCTTCATAAGGGTAATACCTTTCTAACCCACAGAAATACTCATGCAAAGTCACAATTGTGCTGCTACAGACTCTTCGTGTTTATGTGATCACATAGGGTCAACTGAGGTTTTGAAAGTAAGAGGGGTAAAGGCAAAGTAGCAAATCAAAGAAAAATATCATAGAAATGTTGACACCAGTTGGCAGGCCACTGTGCAGCTGCTTTGCACTAGTGTATCCATACTAGCTGTTAAATTATTGACAGTATTGAAGTATTTCTACACAAGTTAATGAATAGCTATTGAACTAAAAGCCCCTGAGGTCCCCCACTGCTGTGTCTGCCTTTCCCCTAAGATCGCCCCATAATCCAGCAACTAAAAGGCTAATGACCAGCAGAACAGAGGGCTCTAGGACTGTGCTTTAGCACAGTGGTACTGTTTGTTTGGTTTTTGCTTGTTTTATTAAACTATAATTTACATACAGAAAAGTTCACCCTTTTTAGTGTATAGTACTGTGAATTTTGACAAATGCATACAGTTGTATAGCCACCACTATGATCAAGGTTTAGAACAGTTCATTCACCCCCAAAATGTCCCCCATGTCCCTTTAAAATGAACATTTTTTCTTCGGGAGACACCTCAGCCTCTGGAAACGGTTATGTTTTGTGTCCCTATGTTTTACCTTTTCCAGAATGTCATATAAATGAAATGACACAGGCTACTGCAAACATTCATGTCTGGGGCTTTGTGTGAACATAATTTCATTCCACTTGGGTAATATCTAAGAATGCATTTGCTGGGCTATGTGGTCAGGATACGTTTAACTTTATTAAAAACTGCCAAAATGTTTTCCAACATGGCTGTGCTGTTTTGTATTTCATGAGAGTTCTTGTCAGTTTTTTCTTCTTTCAGACATTCTAATAAGTGGGTACTATCTCATGGTTTTAATTTGCATTTCTCTAATGACTGTTGATGTTGAACACGTTTTCATATGCGTATTTGCCCTCCATGTACAGTTGACCCTTGAACAATGTGCGGGTTGGGGCGGACTCTTGGCACAGTCCAAAAACCACATATAGCTTATAGTCAGTCCTCTATATCCGGGGTTCCTCTGCATCTGCAATTCCACATTTGTGGATTCAACCAACCCTGGATCATGTAGTATTGTAGTACTTATGATTGAAAAAAATCCATGTTTAAGTGGAACCACGCAGTTCAAACCCATGTTGTTCAAGGGTCAGCTGTATCTTGGGTGAAGCGTATTCCAGTCTTTTGCCCTTTTTTTAAAAACTGGATTGTTTGGGCTTTTTCTTACTGAGTTTTGAGAGTTCTTAATATATTCTGAATACATGTTTCTCATCAAATACGTGATTTGCAAATATTTTCTTCCAGTCTGTGGCTTGTCTGTCATTCTCTTAACAGATTTAACTAGCCTATATTGTGGTTCTTCATAGTTCACCACTGATAAACACACAACTCAAGATATATTTAATTTAATCCATAAATGAGACATTTTCCATTTGACAGATTACTATATTTTCCTAAATAACCATTTCCTTAAATGTTGCCATCCTGGTGGGTAACCAAATACAGATAATGTGATGCTCATATCTTTTTGGCACATCTGCTCCTGAGACAGACTGGACCCCCACGAACTACCCCAAAATTATTTCCTTTTGGGCACCATGTGGATGACTCAGTATTCTTTTCACCATTTCCTTTTTATCTTTTCTCTTTCAAATTTCTTTCCCTGTGTGTGAAGACTCAAAACAACCAATCTGTGTTTGGAACTGCTTAGGCAGCAATATAGAACTGCTAGATAGAAGAGAAAACTGATCACATTCGATGAGTTAACAACAGAACTTCCATAATACAGTTAGATAATGTGTGATTTAGAAACATCAAACGTTGTGACATATCATTGGTAAAAGATGATGTCAGGAGAGACTTTATAAAGGAATTAGATTTGGGGAAGAGTAAAATTTGTATCTGGAATGACAGGATATAGAAAATTCCAGGCCCAATTTGGCCTGTAGGCAAGAATAGCCATGGCTCATTGAATACAGTGTTGCTTGTGTTAAGGGGTATTATTCAGAATCCACAAGGAAATGGTAAGGCCACCAGCATCCATGGGATACCTTTCTGCTTAAGTTCTCTCCCTTTTGCATCAACTAAGGTAAGAGGGTCATTTCTTAAAATCTGACTAGAAAGCTTCCATACTTTGACCCTGCACATCAGTGTAAATATCATTAACTTACAAAAATACATTACTAACAATTTTGAAGCCCCTGTATGGTTCTCTCCCATGTATGCTCCTCCTTCTTCTCCAAGGTTAGCCATTACTCTGAATTTTGTATTTATCATTCATTTTCACTGAGTTATGATTTTAATATATGTAAATACATCCCCATATAGTGTATTGTCAAGTTTTATATCTTTTCTTTAACTTTGTGTAAATTGAATGATGCTGTATGTATTCCTCTATGGTGTACTTCTTTCACATAGCCTTTTGTTTTTATTCTCCAACTTCTCCACTATTTTTCTGCTTCCCTTTAGAGAAAAACTCTTTGAAAGAGTTGTCTATACTCACTTTCTCCACTTCTTTCTATTCTCTCACACCAGTTAGGCTTTTATCCCCATTGCACCTATATAAAGTATATATATAATTTGAAAAGTTTTGATGTATATATGTATACACACACATACATACGTACCTCTGAAACCATCACTGCAATTAAGATAATAAACATATCCACCACCACCCGAAGTTTCCTCGTGCCCCTTGGTAAACCTTCCTTCCTTGTCTTCATCCTATCTCCAGGCAGCCCTGATCTGTGTTCTGTTAACTGTCAATAAATTTGTATGTTCTTGAGTTTTATATGAATAGAGTCAAACAGTATATACTCTCTTTTTCTCTGTCTTCTTTCACTCAGCATAGGGATTTGGAGATTTATACATGATATAGTGTGGATCAACAGTTCGTTTTTTTATTGCTATGTAGAGTTCCATTGTATGGATATATCGCAGGTTGTTTCCATTCACTTGTTCATGGACATTTGTGTTGTTTCTAGTTTTTGGCTTTATTACAGATAAAACTGATGTGAACAAATGTAGACTGTCTTTTAAAGGTCCTAGACTTAAATTTCCTTGGATGAATACCTAGGAGTGGAGTGTCCGGATCATACAGTACATGTATATTTAATTTTTGGAAGAACTTCCAGACTTTACAAAAATAACTGTAACATTCTACATTCCCACCTGTAATATAAGAGATTATCAGTTCTTACATATTTTAAATTTTATTCTAGGTGTGTAGTGATTTTTCCATTACGTTGTTAAATTTCATTTCCCTAGTAAATAAGGGTGTGCATCTTTTTATGTTTTATTTGTCATCCATATATCTGCTTTGATATCGTGTCTAAGTCTCCCATTTTTTTTCCTTGGGTCTTTGTGTTCTTATTATTGAGTTCTGAAAATTCTCTATAGATTCTGGATAAAAGTCTTTTATCATATATATGCTTTGGAAGTATCTCCTCTCAGTCCATGGCTTACCTTTTCATTTTTTCACAGGGCCTTTTGGAGAGCAGACATTTTTTATTTTGATAAAGTCCAATTTATCAATTTGTTCCTTTATCGATCTTGCTTTTAGTGTAACCCAAATCACAAAGATTTTCTCCTATGCTGTCTTCTAGAATTTTTTTTTTTTTTTTTGCGGTACGCGGGCCTTTCACTGTTGTGGCCTCTCCCGTTGCAGGGCACAGGCTCCGGACGCGCAGGCTCAGCAGCCATGGCTCACGGGCCCAGCCGCTCCGCGGCATGTGGGATCTTCCCGGACCGGGGCACGAACCCGTGTCCCCTGCATCGGCAGGCGGACTCTCAACCACTGCGCCACCTGGGAAGCCCTGTCTTCTAGAATTTTTAAGGAATTAAGTTTACATTTAGGTCTCTGATTCATTTTGAGTTAATTTTTGTGTATGGTATGAGGTATGGTTGAAGTTCCTTTTTTTACATATGGATATACCAGTTGTTCAAGCACCATTTGTTTAAAATACTATCCTTTCTCTACTGTATTTCCTTTGTATGTTAGTTGAAAATTAGTTGTCCATGTATGTGTGGGTCTGTTTCTAGATACTCTGCTCCATTTATCTGTCTGTTTTGACACAAATACCGCACTGTCTTGATTACCATAGTTTTACAGTAAGTCTTAAAATTAAAAAAAAATTTTTTTACTATTCTAGCTGCTTTGCATTTCTATATAAATTTTAGAATCAAAATTTCAATTTATATATATTTTTAAAAGCCTGTGATTTTAATTGCATTAAGTCTTTAGATCAATTGGAGGAGAATTAACATCTTAACAATATTAAGTCTCCCAGCCCATGATCACAATAAATGTCTAATTCCTTGTCTTAGACATCTTTTGTCTGATTTATCTCTAAGTATTTCATATTTTTCATAGTATCGTATATGGTATTTAAAGTTTTTTAAATTTCCAATTGATTGTTGCAAACATATAGAAATACAAATGATTTTGTATAACTGAACCTGTATCCTCCAAACTTGCCAAGCTCACTTACTAGTTCCAGTAGGGTTGTTTTTAGATTATCATGGACTTTCTACATACACTCATGTCTTCTGGGAAGAAAGTCAGTTTTACTTCTTCCTTTGAAATATGGTCATGTTTTGTTTCTTTTTCTTTCATGACTGTACTGGTTAGAAGCTCCAGTACAATGTTAAATAGTAGAAGCAGTGAAAGCAGACATGTTTGTCTTGCTGAACTTACGGGGAAAACAGTCTTTCAACATTAAGTATATATTGACTGTTGTTTTTTCATACATATGCTTTATCAGATTAGTAAATTCCCTTCTATTCCTAGTTTGCTGAAAGTTTTTTAAATTACGGACGGGTGTCGAATTTTGTTAGACCCTTTTTCCGCATCTATTGAAATGATTATATGGTTTTTCTTTTTTAGGTTTTAACATAGTGAATTACGTTGATTTTTTTAAGGTTAATATAATCTTGATTAATAAGATAAACTTCATTTGGTCATATGACTTTATACATTGTTAAATTCAATTTGCTAAAATTTTGTTTAGACTTTTTCCACCTGTGTTCATGAATGATACTGGTTGTTTCTCTTTTCTTGTGTGTTCATCTGGTTTTGGTATCAGGACGATGCTGGCTTCATAGAATGAGTTGGGAAGTATTCCAACCTTTTAACTACAAATTCAACTTCATTAATAAATGTTGGGTTGTTCAACTTCTCTGTATCTTGAGTGAGCTTTGCTAATTTTTGTCCTTCAAGGACTTATTAGCATAAAGTTGCTTCTTATATTTTTATTATCTGTAGAAATCGGACAATACCTCCTTTCTCATTTCTGATATTGGTAATTTGTGTCTTCTCTCTGATTAGACTAGTTAGAGGTTTATCGTTTTTATTGATCTTCTCAAAGTTCCAGCTTTTGTTTTCACTGATTTCTCTCTATTCCTTTCTTCTATGTCATTGATTTTCTTTATGCTCTTTATTATTTCTTTTATTTACTTAGGGCTTAATTTGCTCTCTTATTTCTGGTTTCTTTAGGTGAGAGCTATGTATGCAACATGTCCTTCTATGCAGTAATTATAATTATTGTTATAATGACCTTTTCTGCCAATTTTAACATCTGTCTTGGTTGTTTTCAGTTGCATTTTTTTTCCTCATCATAGGTCATATATTGAAAAGCCTGGTAATTTTTGGTTGGATGCCAGACAGTGTGAATTTTATGATGCTGAGTGCTGGATATTTTTGTATTCATGTAACTATTCTTGATATATGTTCTGGGATACATTTAACTGGAAACAGTTTAATCTTTTCAGATATGGCTCTTAAGGATTTGTTAGGTGGGAATGGAATGGTGTTCAGTCTAGCACTAACTATTCACCACTACTGAGATAAGACCTTTTTGTGTACTCTACACAATGCCCCTTGAATTATGAGGTTCAAGTCTGACTGATAAGAGCAGACACTATTTCCAACCCTCTGTGACTGCTGGGCACTGTTACCTTTAATCTTTTCAGCTCGTCCTTTTTCCAGCCTCAGGTAGTTTCCTCATATGTGCTGATCAGTACTCATCTGAATACTCAAGCGGAACCTTTGCAAATCTCCAGAGTTCTCTCTCTGTACATCTCTCTCCCCTAAGGTTCTCTGTCCTGTGAACTCTTGCTGCTTTGGACCCCTGAACTCTTAGTTCCTTGTCCTCAGTTTAAGGTACCTACCAGGCTGTGACTGAGTACCCCTTCCCTGAGTTAACTTTTCTCTTCAATCAAGTCTCTGCTGAAATGTCACCTCCTCAGAAAGACTTTCTTTAATTATATTATCTAAAGTAGTACAGCTCTCACTCCCCTCTTCACTCTATTTTAGCATGTGTTTATCTTTTAATTGTCCATCTCTCCTCACTATGATAAGCTTCATTCTGATCTTAAGTATGTCCCTAACAGAATTTTATGCTCATATATATTAAATAATATATACAACAAAGTTCATAATAGCCCCAAACTGGAAACAGCCCATATGTTTACCAGTACTACACAGCAATGAAAATGAATAAGCTATAGTACGTGCTGTAGCGTGGATGCATCCCAGAAAGAATATGTTGACAAAAGGAGCCAGATACAGGATTCTTCATGCTATTGAAGAAGGCAAAACCAAACTATAATGTTAGAATTTGGAAAAATGGTTCCTTTTGGGATAGAGGTTTTGCTTAGTAGGAGGGCCAGCGTGGCCTTCTGAGGCTCTTTTTTCTTGAGCTGAGTGGAGAAATTGAGTAAAATTAATTGAGTTCTAGGTCAGATACTGTCTTCTCTGTAGACCCTTCCCTAATTCCTTAGAAAAAGTCAGTTCCTCCACCTTCTCTGACCCAATATTAGAATAATTATATTGTAATTATTACATTTTTCAAGGGAAGGAGGTCATCTTTTGTTTTTTTAATTAAAGTATTTTGACTGGCGTATAGTAGGTGCTCTGGAAACATTTTCTGATGAAAGGAATGAGCAAATGCAGGAACTTGTAATGAACAAATAAGCTGAGGGCTTCTGCCTTCCAGTCCTGTGCCTTCTTCATTGCCTGTTTCTAGTTGAGAGTAGGGAGATTATCTCACGTTGTATCTGGAGAGCCAAGGCTTGTTGGCACCTATTTGTCCTTAGAGAAGAAAAGTGTTGAGACTTTTAGGTAAGCTGGTGGTCTCAGACAGGAGGTAGAATGAGATTGGACTCCTGAGTTTTGGTAACCCTGTAGCTAAAGGAACAAGGATGCCTCTGCCTTCTGGTTATGAGTGGCTGTAAGGAATAGGATGTGACTTGGCTTATTCAGTAGGCTTTGCCAAGAATATTTTCTTCACAGGTTTATGGAAGGACCCAATAAAGTTATCTGCTATCATTACAGATCTGTTTGCTTTGTAGGGTTTTGTTCCCCCAACACAAAAATTTTGTTAAACCATGGTACTATAACTAAACAGAGTACTCTTTGTTCCTTTTAATTTTGAAAATTTCAATAAACATAAACTTGGAAAGGGTAAGAAAATGAGGATAAATAGAGCTTACAAAGCAAATTGTATAGACCCTATGAAGGAAATTTCTTCTAATTTTGTCCTTACTGGAAGTGCCTGGACCTCAGTGAAGATTTAGCTGAGTTCCAAATGATGCATCTAAATTTCTATGCCAGGCTTTATTAAGGAACCCAGAATAGCATCTGTTCAGTTTGAAAAGAATTCTGCTAATTCATCAGTGTCTTAAAATTTTAAATGTATATTTTGATTAACATATTTTTATTGGCACATATAGTCATTTCCTTTTGGCTAATACTACTGTGAATGTGTGTCTTTCTGTAGCTGTGGTGCTCCCATTCAAGTTTCCGAGGTGAAGCTGCTTTCCTTTTCATCAGGGCAACTAACAGTTTTCCTCCCTGCTGAGGTGAAGGCCATAGGGACAGAGAAGGATCACGTCCTGCCTCTGCAAGAGCTGGCCATGAGGAGTCTGCATCACACCTACCACAGTTTTCTAAAAGGTACCCGGGACTTTTTTTTCTTTCTTTCCTTTCCTTTTCTTTCCTTTTCTTTTCTTTTCCTTTCCTTTCCTCTTTTCTTTTCTTTCTTTTCTTTTCTTTTTTCTTTTCTTTTCCTGCCTCTTATTCAGTGAGCTTAGGAATTGTGTTTTATGCTGTTTTAGTGTTCATTTTTCAAAATTGTGGTAAAATGTACATAACATAAAATTTACCATTTTAACCATCTCTAAGTGTTCAGTTCAGTGGCATTAAGTACATTTGCGTAGTTGTGTAATGGAACACTTTTTATAAGAGAAAAGTTTTAATATTTTATTTTAATATTAATATTTTATATTTTAATATTAAAATATTTTATCAACACTGAGCCCTTCAGCACCCCCTATAGACACAGAGAAGCATTCACTAAATATGGTCTTCAGTCACAAAGAACAGAGGTTAAAAGTTAAACTATGCAGTTTAAATGAGAGAAATTGGTGTTTGGGAGCACATATTTGGTGGAAGTGAGAAGGCTGGCAGAGGTACTTTCTTCCGTATCGAAAAATGTGCAAAGATCTTATCCTTAAAGCAAAGTTGGGTACTTCTTCCAACAGAGCAAGTTTTTGCCTTGTAACCTCCTTACACCTGAGAAATATATATACCTAAAGGGAAATTAATTTCAGGAGCCTTTGGCAGTATTACCACAGGATTTGGCGGTGTGTAGATGTCATAGGTGACATGGAGTGGACCTGTGATGCTTTAAGAAAGCACTAGGCAACATTAATAAGAAAATAATTTCAAGTGCTTTTAAAATTACTAAATGTTTTGTCTTTGCTTTAAAAAAAAAAAAAAAGATGCATACAGAAACCTCTAACATTAAACTTCCAGGAATGTCTAATACAAATTAAGTTGTTTTTAAAAACTAAACAGAAAACTGAAATTATTCACCTATGAGCAAATTACATTTTTCAAAATGGTTATTGATAAGTCTGGACAGATATAAAAGATGATAAGATAATTTGTATTTCCTTCCTCAAGATGATTCAGTGATTTTTAGGTGTCACCTCATCATGACCGTTTCTCTCTCTAGATGTTTTACTCTCAATAGCAACCCAGTGTACATTTGTGCTCAGGATTGCCTGGGCCATTGGGATGTTTTGCTTTAAACGTTTCTTTTGTGTAGCTCAGACTAAACTGAGGAGGAAACACCCTATTTTTATTAGTGACAGCTCATGGGAGTGAGACAAGGAAAAGCTTGGTCTCATTATTTTTCATTTTCTTTGATTTCTTTGTTTCCCCTTTTCATTCTTTTCAGTAAATATAATTTAGCTTGAAAGATTCTAAATGCCCAATAGATTTAGGAAGAATTTAATGAAAGTCTGTTTCAGTCCCAGTCTTTTTTTTATTCTCTGTCTCTTATAGAAGTTTACAGACCCTCCCTCGGTAAACGTAATGCCTTTTCAGTCTTTGTTCTTAAAGAATATTTGGTCTTATTCTTTCCTGGCCTCTATCTCAGGACAGCTCAGGTTGCTCTTAAAAGAGTAGATTAAGGTTTTCTCTTAGTATCAAAAATGTAAAAAAGCATCTTTCATTTCCAAATAATGTTACATTTTTATTCAATGCCTATCGGATAACAGAATTTTCAACATGCACAACTTTTCACTAACTGAACTTATTTGCTAACAATAAGAAATATTTTAAGAAGCCAAGTTTAAGGAAATCTCATTTTTTATTTGTGCATGATTTTCTCTTGTGTTCCAGATCTGGACTTTCTGTCTCCAGTCTCGTTACCCAGAAGTCTTCTGGAGCTGCTGCACTGCCCCTTGGGGCACTGTCACCGGTGTAGTGAGCCCATGTTTACGATTGTTTACCCCAAGCTATTTCCCTTGAGAGAGACGCCAATGGCAGGACTGCACCAGGGGTAATCATTCCTAAGTGGACACCAGGGCTTACACCTGGGGGAGGGGTGGGAACGTGGGGAAGGGTGGAGGACACACATAAAAGTGTTGGTAAGTCAGCAGCTTTAAAGGGGCATAGAATGCTTCCTGCCATACAGCTAAATGAAACAAATGCACATTTTCAGTATCACAAGAAAACTGGATTTCTCTTTATTACATTTTTGGTCTTATACAGAACGGTTTTATTGTACATGTTATTTAGAGTAGCTCATTCTTTGTAGGAGTGTTTTCCTGCTGTTTCCCTATTCATAATAGTCTTTAGGCAATAAGGAATGTAAGAACAAAATATTTGTTATATAATGGGTCCAGCTCAGCTCTTCTGTTTAATTCGCATTGCTAACTGAAAGTGTGTGGCTGAGCATTGTGTGTGTGTGTGTGTTTCTGTTTTGAATTTCTAACCCTTCCAAATAGCATTCTCTTACCACTGTCTGTTTCTTGGCACAGTGCCTTGAATTTGCTAAGAATGTTAACTAAGTAAAACCCCCCATTCTGGTAGTTTATTAAAAGAATATCAGACAATTAAAAATAGGACATGAAATGAAAAAATCCCCCATTAGCACAGTCTGAGCTTACAGATTTTCTAAATTTAGGATCTTCTAAGTTCACATTTTTCAAAGATGAAAAAAAATACTATAATACCTCACTTATCCATCAAATGTGGTATTTTGGGTTAGTACATTTTTCAGGATAACTTGTTACCCCTATTCAGTCCTAGAAGCGTTTCCTTTATAATCATTTTTGTAGAATGAGAGCAAGCGTGGGCAGGGTGCTGAACCTCTCAGAGCCTCAAAATGGGGAAAGAACAGCCTGCTGGGCAGGGCCATCTAAGGATTAGCAGATGATGAAGGCAAACACTTGGCATATAATGGGTGCTCGGCAAATGGTAGTTACCTTTTCCATCTCTCTACCCCCTCCTTCCCAAAACTGCATTTGTCTTTTTCTTACCCTGAATAATCCTATTTTGCTATACTTTCAGTTCCTGTTTCAACTTTCTGTATTTTTAATGTTTCCTGCTTTACTGTGCCTGCCTACAGAAGCCCTCCTCCAAACCTTGCTAATCTGCTACTTCTGATCAGAGGTGATCAGATCACCAAATTTAGTAAAATTCCATTTTAAATTAGAGTTGAAAGGACTGAGTCAGGATTTGAGTATGTTACTACATGAATAAAATTAACTAATAAAATAGGCACATCTATGAGGAGCAGTAGGGAATATCGGTCAAGTACACAGGCCCTGATTCTGACTTTCCTCTGGGAGACCTTGGGCAAATTACTTAACATCTCTGAGCTTCATCTTTTCATCAATAAAATGAGCATAGTAATAATATCTATTTAATCAGGTCATTGTGAGGATTAAATGAGATCATTTATGTAAAGAGCCCAGGATGGTGTCTGGTATGTAATAAATATTAAGTGACTTAACTATGATCTCTTTTTGTAGCTCAAAGACTTTTAAAAATTTATTTTATATATGTGTCTTTAGCAAATGATCTTCATATTAGTAAGATAGCATCATAGGAAAATCTTCCATTAAACTACAGTAAAATCCTCCTGCATTGTTGTTGCACAATTTCCTATAGAAGATATTTTCTTACTAAAAATATGAAAATGAAAACAATTCAGTATGGTAAGGATGCTCTGTTAGTAGCTGATAAAATTCTAAATACCTGTTTGAAAAGATAAACTTTCTTTCTATCATGGTAATTAATTTGTGCAAATAAAGTAGATCCCTTAAATGAAGTTATTTTTGTGTTATCTTTATATGAAATTTGGGAAACTTGTTCAATAAGTATTTGCATATTTACTGCTACTTATTTCTCTGCTTAAACCTAGAAATTCAGTGTGAATATCTTATATTGCTTTAGAACATAAAATATAATAGTGTTAGTTTAATATAATGAGTGTATCAAATACATAGGACTTAGGCAATGCCCTTTTGTTAAGAAAAGCCAGAAGTGCCCATGTTAATAGCAAAAAATGAAATACCAAGATACAAACATGGCTTTCTGTGGTGAGTTAATGCTAAGATCTGAAACTGAGAATTTGTGTCTTTCATTTGGTCCACCAGACTTTGCTCCTTCCCACGTTGCTATGGAGATTGTGTTAAAAGCTTTGACTTCAGTTTCTACCATAGTTTTTAAAGTACTTTCTTTTGTAATTGAAAACCAAATACTTGAATTTCAATAGCTTATTGCTAAAAATAAAATCAATATTTTTAGTATCATAAACTCTAAAAGGTCTTGATAATATTATTTTTAAGTTTTCTAATATATTCTGTTCAGTGTTCATTGCTTCTTTTAAAATAGTACATTGTATCAGCCAATATCTAAATTAATGTGGACATCTGGCATTATTTTAAAAGAACATACTGAATATTCTTCTAAAATACCAAGTCCCATACGAGTGTTAGTTCCAACTTAAATTTAATACAGTCAATTAAAAAGAAATTACAGTATTTTGCATAAATAGTAAATACCCAAATCTTCAAATATTTATAGAAGAGAATAATGGCTAGTATGTTCATAACTTTTGATCATGACAGGCATAGCAAATTTTCATTCCCCCAGATTACTGTTCATTTTTTAAAATGGAGAATGTCAACTCATAGGATTATTTATTAGTATAACATGTGTCTGGCTTTTCCCACACATGTATGCATCTCATAAGTTTTGTATTTCCCAAGGTTTTTCAAGGGTATTTTATGAGCTTCCTAGGGATACCTCAATGAAATACCACAAAACTGGGTGACTTACAGAGCTTCTATAGATATTGTCTCAGAGCTCTGAAGGCTAGAAGTCTGAAATCAAGATGTGGCAGGATTGGTTCCTTCTGAGGGCTGTGATGGAAGGATCTAATCCTTGCAGATGGCCATCATCTCCCTTCTTCTCTTCACATCATCTTACCTCTATGTGTGTCTATCTCAGTGTCCAAATTTCCCTTGTTTATAAGAACACCAGTGACATTTCACTAGGACCCTCCCTAATGACCTCATCTAACTAATTACACTGGTAATGACCCTGTTTCCAAATAAGGTTACTGTATTACTCTGCTAGGGCCACCATAACAAAATACCATAGGCTGGGTGACTTAAACAACAGAAATTTAATTTCTCACAGTTCTGGAAGCTGGAAGTCTGAAATCAGGGTGCATGTGGTTAGGTTGTGCTGAGGGCTGTCTTCCTGATTTGAAGATAGCTGCTTTCTTGCTGCCTCGAGTGGCAGAGAGCATGAGCACACATGTTCACAAGCTCTCCAGTGTCTCTTCTTATAAGGGCACTAATCCTATCATGAGGGCCCCACCCTCATGAACTCATCTAAACCTAATATCTCCAAAAGGCCCCATCTCCAAATACCATCACATTGGAGATTAGGACTTAAAATATGAATTGGTGGTAGGATGGGGGGACACAATTCAGTCCATAACAGTCACATTCTGGGGTTCTGGGGATTATGACTATAACATGAATTTGTGGGAGATACAGTTCAACCCATAACAGTCTGTCCTCCAAAAATCCATGTCCTTCTCAGATGCAAAATAAATTCACTCCATCCTAACACCCCCCAAATCCTAACCCATTCCAGCATCAACTCTTAAGTTCAGAATCTCATCTTAAGTATCTAAATCAGGTATGGATAAAACTCAGGTATAACTCGCCTTGGGACAAAACTCCTCTCCATCTGTAAACCTGTAAAACCAGACTGGTTATCTGCTTTCACTGTATATTGGTGGGACAGGCATAAGATAGACATTCCCTTTACAGAAAGGAGAACAAGAGGTTCCAAAACTTAAAAGGGCAAATTCCATTAGATTTTAATGCTTGAGAATAATCCTCTGGCTAGATGCTCTGTCCTTTAGGCCCACTGGGGTGGTGGCCCCACCTCCTCAGCCCTAAGTGGGGCCCTGCTGTCTAAAACCAAGGAAGTTGTCCCATCCTCTGGAATTGAGGAGGTGGCCCCATCCCCTGGGTTATTCTTCCCTTTACTTGATAGCTTGTTTCCTGCCTGTAGAATCCCAGAAGGCTGACCGCATGTCTTCACCCTGTCCCATCTCTGTCCTCTTTGATCCAAGCTGTCAGCCTTTCTGCTGAAATGGTTGACTGGATCCACAAGTCACATGCCTAACCTCTTTAGAAAAGGTTGTCCAGCCACATCCTTGGTGTTCTCTCCAGAACGTGCTTTCTCATATTATACAATGTAGATAGCCTGAGAATTTTCCATATCCTCAAGTTCTGGTTCCTTTTTGCTGAACAATTCCCTCAATTTATCTTCCTCCTCTCACATTTTACTG
Source organism: Monodon monoceros (assembly GCF_005190385.1). Taxonomy (NCBI): domain Eukaryota; kingdom Metazoa; phylum Chordata; class Mammalia; order Artiodactyla; family Monodontidae; genus Monodon; species Monodon monoceros. Next base: position 49,782,302 of record NW_021703778.1, read on the forward strand.
TAAGCAGCAAAGAGAAACCAGGCCATGCCTTCAATGCTTTGCTTAGAAACATCCTCAGCTAAATATAGGCATACCCATCTTTTTGTGCTTCATTTTATTTCACTTCACAGATATTGCACTTTTTACAAATTGAAGGTTTGTGGTAACCCTGTGTCAAGAAAATCTATTGGTACCATTTCTCCAACAGCATTTGCTCACTTCCTGTCTCTGTGTCACCTTTTGGTAATTCTCACAATACTTCAAACTTTTCATTATTATTATGCTTGTTATGGGGACCTGTGATCAGTAATCTTTGATGTTACTACTACAGTTCACTGAAGGCTCAGATGATGGTTAGCATGTTTAGCAATAAATTATTTTTAAATTAAGGTATATACATTTTTTTAGACATAATGCTATTGCATACTTAATAGACTGCAATATAGTGTAAGTATAACTTTTATATGTACTGGGAAACCAAAAAATTTGTGTGACTTGCTTTATTGCTGTATTTGCTTTATTGCGGCAGTTTGGAATTGAGCCTGCAATATCTCTGAGGTCTGCCTGTATCCAAGTTCATCACCTAACAGTTCTATTTTCCATCCAACAGAACACAATTCAGTCAAGTCCTCTGTGCTTTATAACAAAGATCATCTTTCTCTCATTTTCCAATAACACATTGCTCATTTTTGTCTGAGACCTCACCAGAAACACCTTTAACACTTGTATTTCCAGCAACATTCTGTTCATGACAATATGTGCCTTCTCTAAGACAATAGAAGCTTTTTCTGTAGCTTTCCTCTTTCCTTTGTAAGCCCTCACCAGCTCTCCTTTAACATCTATATTTCTACCAATAGTCTCAAGGCAGAACTCTTCTAGCCTCTGCTACTTAATTTCAAAGCCACATCTAGATTTTTAAGTATTTGTTACAGCAGCATCTCTTACCAGTAGCTGAATTTGTATTAGTTAGCAGTCTGCAGAGAAACAAAACATATATCTATATCTGTATTTGTAAATAATAAATATAGACAGAGATTGATTTTAAGGAATTGGCTCACATGACTGGGGAGCTGGCAAGTCCAAAACCGCAGGGCAGGCTGACAGGCTGGAAATTCAAAAAAGAGTTGATATTGCAGTCTTAAGTCTGAATTTCTCAGGGCAACAGGCTAGAAACTCAGGGTTTTTAAGTTGCTGTCTTAAGGAAAAGTCCTTCTACTTCTTTGCTCTAAAGGCCTCCAACTGATTGAGTGAGGCCCACCTTATGGAACGTAATCTGCTTTACTCAAAGTCTACTGAAATAAATGTCAGTCACATCTAAAAAATACCTTCACAGCAACATCTAGACTGATATTTGACCAAACAACTGGGTACCATGGTCTAGCCAAGTTGACACATAAAATTAACCATCACAGACATTCAAAAGGTCTCACTTAAATCACCAGGATGTTTTGAAACAGAAATTGCCAATGGCCCAGAATCCCAGTGTTCCTTCCCATATCGCTTGGGTTAAGTTTGGGCCATAGCAGATATTAACAGTGTACACTCAGGTGTTGGTGTGGTGACATCTCTGCTTTTGTACAGTGAGGCCCTGGGCTGGAATGAAAGAACTTATAGGCCTTAGGGGTCAGGAGACCCAGCTGGAAGTTGAGCTGTGTTACTTAGTACTGTAAGATAGGTACTATTATTAGATTGAACTGTGTGAATCATATGCCTTCCATGTGGTTCAACCTAATATAACCCCCATGTTACAGGAGTAGGAGGGTGTGGAACTGAGGGACAGGAAGATCAGAAACTGGGCCAAGCCCTCATAGGAGAGCTGGGATTTGATCCATAGCAAGTCTGGCTCCAAATCCATGTTTTAGACACTATGCTGTAATTAGCTACTGAGTGAATCACTACATATGAAGAAATTTTGAAATGGTACTATAAATATAAAAATGCAAATAAGCTCTAATCTGAACAAGATACTTTTGAAATATGTATGTGTGTACACATATACATATATGTGTGTGTGCTCTAAAGAAATCCAGCAGGATGTAGATCTAACTCTAAACTGTGGTTACCTTGGAAGGGAGGAATGTAGGGTTATGGAGTAGTCAGGTGGGGACTTTAATTTTCAATTCTATATAATACAGAATCATTTGAATATTTTCAATAAGGATGTATTTTTATAAATACACAGAATAACAATTAAATAGTATGTATCTAAAGGAACTTTAAAAAATCCTTTGCTTAAAGCTTTATATAGGTTAAAAAAGACAAGGAAAGGTTCTTGGAGCAATTTTTTTTTAAGTTTAGGTAAAAATGTTTTTAAACAGGTTACACAGTGATATCCAATTTTTGTCAGCTATGGGTATATATATATATATATATATATACATATATACATATATATACACATCCATATATAGTCTTTTACATATATATGTGTATATGTATATATATATATATATATATATATATATGTATATATATAGTGTTGGCCAACAAAGTTCGTTTGGGTTTTTCCGTAACATCTTATGGAAAAAACCTGAGCAAACTTTTTGGCCAACCCAAAAGTTTAAATTGTTAAATACGTAGAAAACGTCTTGAAGGCTCACTGAAGGAACAGTGGTTTTCGTTGAGTAGTGTTGAATTTTTACAACAAACTGGTGTATTAAAAATAATGTTTAATTATTAAAACATTAGTAGACCAGTGGTTTCTTTTCTACTTATTTATTTGGGGGGAGACAAAATAAATCTGTTCAAGTCATATGTTATCATCAAAGCAAAATTAGGAAATAGAATTCTGCAAAAGGAAATTGTATCAAATGGAAGTACTGCCACTGGAAATGACAACTGTTAATATTTTAGCTTAAAGTAGAATATCTCTTAGTTGACTTCCTAACTGAGGATCCAGATTCTTCATGCTTCCTATTCCTTTTTTTTTTTTTTAATTGGGGTAAGAACATTTAACTTGAGATCTACCTTCTTAACAAATTTTTAAGTGCACAGTATAGTATTAACTGTAGGCACTATATTGTACAGCAGCTCTCTAGAACTTACTCATTTTGCATAACTGAAACTATACCCATTGAACACAACTCCCATTTCTCCCTCCCTGCAGTCCCTGGTAACTCACCATTCTACTCTCTGCTTCTGAGTTTGACTATTTTAGATATCTCATGTAAGTGTAATCATGTAGTATTTGTCCTGTGACTGTCTTATTTCCCCTACCATAATGTCTTCCAGGTTCATCCCGTTTTTGTTTTGTTTTGTTTTGTGTGGTATGCAGGCCTCTCACTGTTGTGGCCTCTCCCGTTGCAGAGCACAGGCTCCGGACGCACAGGCTCAGCGGCCATGGCTCACGGGCCTAGCCGCTCTGCGGCATGTGGGATCTTCCCAGACAGGGGCACGAACCCGTGTCCCCTGCATCGGCAGGCGGACTCTCAACCACTGCGCCACCAGGGAAGCCCCCATCCCATTTTTAAGGCTGAATAATATTCCATTGTATGTGCATACCACATTTTTTTAATCTATTCATCAGTCAGTAAACATTTAGCTTGTTGCCATATTTTGGATATTGTGAATAATGGTCCAGTGAACATGGGAGTGCAGATATTTCTTTGGGACCCTGATTTCAATTCTTTTGGATATATACTCAGAACTGGGACTGCTGGATATGATCATTCTAGTTTTAATTTTTTGAGGAATTATTTTGCATAGTGGCTGCACCATTTTACATTCCCACCAACATATGTAAGGATTCCAATTTCTCTACACCCTTGCCAACACTTATTTTTTTGTTTGTCTGTTTTTTTAGAGCAGCCATCCTAACAGGTGTGAGGTGATATCTCATTGTGGTTTTGATTTGCATTTCCCTGATGATTAGTGATGTTGAGAACCTTTTCATATACCTGTTGGCCATCTGTATGTCTTCTTTGGAGAAATGTCTACTTAAATCCTTTACCCAGTTTTAAATCAGATTGTTTTTTTTTGCTACTGAATGATAGGAGTTTCTTATATATTTTAGATATTAAC
>NW_021703778.1:49786310-49830748 GCF_005190385.1 Monodon monoceros
TTGTGGTATATTTTGAAATCAGGAAACATGATGCCTTCAGCTTTGTTCTTTTTTCTCAAGATTTGTTGGACTATTCAGGATCTTTTGTGGGACCATATGAATTTTAGGATTTTTTTTTTCTATTTCCATTTTTAAAAAGCCATTGGAGTTATTTCCAAATAGCTCAGAATAATGCATCCACTCATTTACTGATTTATCCACTCAGTTAGCAGACATGCATTGAGCGTCTACTGTGAGCAGGGCACTGTGGTAGTGATGACAGCATGGCTTCAGTCGGCTGCTTTGAAGCTCAGATTTACAGAGCTTGGTTCTTTCAGGAATTCTCCATGGTCTTTTAAGCCAGAGTAATTACATGAGAGGACCAGATGTCTGGGTAACTGTTGTGCCTTGCAATAGAGACCCATTTGTTACAGGGCGTGCAGAACTGTCTCTGTCTTATTACTTCCCTTTGTCTGTTACAACAGCTTAATATTCCTTCCTCCCACTCACTAGTAGTTTATTTTAAAATAATATCTTCTATCTAACACTTATATCGTTAAATCACTTATCACTTGTGAAATGTTTCACATTTCCTTACACTTGCTTTTTGTGGGTATTACTTTCATTTACTTTTTTTTTAACATCTTTATTGGAGTATAATTGCTTTACAGTGTTGTGTTAGTTTCTGCTGTATAACAAAGTGAATCATCTATATGCATACGTATATCCCCATATCTCCTCCCTCTTGTGTCTCCCTCCCACCCTCCTTTTCCCACCCCACTAGGTGGTCGCAAAGCACTGAGCTGATCTTCTTGTGCATGCAGCTGCTTCCCACTAGCTATTTTACATTTGGTAGTGTATATATGTCAATGTGACTCTCTTACTTCGTCCCAGCTTACCCTTCCCCCTCCCTGTGTCCTCAAGTCGATTCTTTTCTTTTTCTTTTTTTTCGGTACGCGGGCCTCCCACTGTTGTGGCCTCTCCCATTGCGGAGCACAGGCTCCGGACGCACAGGCTCAGCGGCCATGGCTCACGGGCCCAGCCGCTCCGCGGCATGTGGGATCCTCCCGGACCAGGGCACGAACCCGTGTCCCCTGCATCGGCAGGCGGACTCTCAACCACTGCACCACCAGGGAAGCCCAAGTCCATTCTTTATGTCTGTGTCTTTATTCCTGTCTTGCCCCTAGGTTCATTAGAACCATTTGGGTTTTTTTTATATTCCATATATATGTGTTAGCATACGGTATTTGTTTTTCTCTTTCTGACTTACTTCACTACGTATGACAGTCTCTAGGTCCATCCACCTCACTACAAATAACTGAATTTCGTTTCTTTTTATGGCTGAGTAATATTCCATTGTATATATGTGCCACATCTTCTTTATCCATTCATCTGTCGATAGACACTTAGATTGCTTCCATGTCCTGGCTATTGTAAATAGTGCTGCAGTGAATATTGTGGTACATGACTCTTTTTGAATTATGGTTTTCTCAGGGTATATGCCCAGTAGTGGGATTGCTGGGTCATATGGTAGTTCTATTTTTAGTTTTTTAAGAAACCTCCATACTGTTCTCCATAGTGGCTGTACCAATTTACAATCCCACCAACAGTGCAAGGGGGTTCCCTTTTCTCCACACCCTTTCCAGCTTTTATTGTTTGTAAATTTTTTGATGATGGCCATTCTGACCGGTATGAGGTGATACCTCATTGTAGATTTGATTTGCATTTCTCTCATAATTAGTGATGTTGAGCATCTTTTCATGTGTTTGTTAGCAATCTGTATATCTTCTTTGGAGAAATGTCTACTTAGGTCTTCTACCCATTTTTGGATTAGGTTGTTTGTTTTCTTGATATTGAGCTACATGAGCTACTTGTATATTTTGGAGATTAATCCTTTGTCAGTTGATTCATTTGCAAATATTTTCTCGCATTCTGAGGGTTGTCTTTTCATCTTGTTTATGGTTTCCTTTGCTGTGAAAAAGCTTTTAAGTTTCATTAGGTCCTATTTGTTTATTTTTTCTTATTTCCATTTCTCTAGGAGGTGGGTCAAAAAGGATCTTGCTGTGATTTATGTCATAGAGTGTTCTGCCTATGTTTTCCTCTAAGAGTTTTATATTGTTTGGTCTTAATTTAGGTCTTCAATCCATTTTGAGTTTGTTTTTGTGTATGGCGTTAGGAAGTGTTCTAATTTCATTCTTTTACATGTAGCTGTCCAGTTTTCCCAGCACCACTTATTGAAGAGGCTGTCTTTTCTCCATTGTACACTCTTGCCTCCTTTATCAAGGATAAGGTGACCATATGTGCGCAGGTTTATCTCTGGGCTTTCTATCCTGTTCCATTGATCTATATTTCCGTTTTTGTGCCAGTACCATACTGTCTTGATTACTGTAGCTTTGTAGTATAGTCTGAATTCTGGGAACCTGATTCCTCCAGCTCCTTTTTTCTTTCTCAAGATTGTTTTGCCTATTTGGGGTCTTTTGTGTTTCCATACAAATTGTGAAATTTTTTGTTCTAATTCTGTGAAAAATACAATTGGTAGTTTGACAGGGATTGCATTGAATCTGTAGATTGCTTTGGGTAGTAGAGTCATTTTCACAATGTTGATTCTTCCAATCCAAGAACATAGTATATCTCTCCATCTGTTTGTATCATCTTTAATTTCTTTCATCAGTGTCTTATAGTTTTCTGCATACAGTTTTTTGGCTCCTTAGGTAGGTTTATTCCTAGGTATTTTATTCTTTTTGTTGCAATGGTAAATGGGAGTATTTCCTTAATGTCTCTTTCAGATTTTTCATCATTAGTGTATAGGAATGCAATAGATTTCTATGCATTAATTTTGTATCCTGCTACTCTACCAAATTTACCGATTAGCTCTAGTAGTTTTCTGGTAGCATCTTTAGGATTCTCTATGTATAGTATCATGTCATCTGCAAACTGACAGTTTTATTTCTTCTTTTCCAACTTGGATTCCTTTTATTTCTTTTTCTTCTTTGATTGCTGTGGCTGAAACTTCCAAAACTTGGAAGTGGGCAACCTTCTCTTGTTCCTGATCTTAGTGGAAATGCTTTCAGTTTTTCACCATTGAGAATGATGTTGGCTGTGGATTTGTCATATATGGCCTTTCTTATGTTGAGGTAGGTTCCCTCTACGCCTACTTTCTGGAGAGTTTTTATCATAAGTGGGTGTTGAATTTTGTCAAAAGCTTTTTCTGCATCTCTTGAGATTATCGTATGGTTTTTATCCTTCAATTTGTTGATATGGTGTATCACATTTATTGATTTGCATATATTGAAGAACCCTTGCATTCCTGGTATAAACCCCATTTGATCATGGTGTATAATCCTTTTAATGTGCTGTTGGATTCTGTTTTCTAGTACTTTCTTGAGGATTTTTGCATCTATGTTTATCAGAGATATTGGCCTGTAGTTTTCTTTGTTTGTGACATCTTTGTCTGGTTTTGGGATCAGGGTGATTGTGGCCTCGTAGAATGAGTTTGGGTGTGTTCCTCCCTCTGCTATATTTTGGAAGAGTTTGAGAAGGATAGGTGTTAGCTCTTCTCTAAATGTTTGATAGAATTCACCTGAGAAGCCATCTGGTCCTGGGCTTTTGTTTGTTGGAAGTTTTTTAATCACAGTTTCAATTTCAATGCTTGGATTCGTCTGTTTATATTTCCTATTTCCTCCTGGGTCAGTCTCAGAAGATTGTGCTTTTCTAAAATTTGTCCATTTCTTCCAGGTTGTTCATTTTATTGGCATAGTTGCTTGTAGTAATCTCTCATGATTCTTTGTATTTCTGCAGTGTCACTTGTTACTTCTCCTTTCTCATTTTTAATTCTATTGATTTGAGTCTTCTCCCTTTTTTTCTTGATGAGTCTGGCTAATGGTTTATCAATTTTATTTATCTTCTCAAAGAACCAGCTTTTAGTTTTATTGATCTTTGCTATTGTTTCTTTCATTATTTTTCAGTTATTTCTCATCTGATCTTTATGATTTCTTTTCTTCTGCTAGCTTTCTGTTTTTTTTGTTCTTCTTTCACTAACTGTAAGGTTAGGTTATTTGAGATTTTTCTTGTTTCTTGAGGTAGGATTACATTGCTATAAACTTCCCTCTTGGAACTGCTTTTGCTGCATCCCATAGGTTTTCGGTCGTCGTGGTTTCATTGTCATTTGTTTCTAGGTATTTTTTGATTTTCTCTTTGATTTCTTCAGTGATCTCTTGGTTATTTAGTAGTGTATTGTTTAACCTCCACATGTTTGTATTTTTTAGTTTTTCTTTTCCTGTACTTGATATCTAGTCTCATAGCATTGTGTTCAAAAAGATAGTTGATATGATTTCAATATTCTTAAATTTACCAAGGCTTGATTTGTGACTCAATATATGGTCTATCCTGGAGAACGTTCCATGAGCACTTGAGAAAAAAGTGTATTCTTTTGGTTTTGGATGGAATGCCTTATAATTATCAATTCAGTCCATCTTGTTTAATGTGTCATTTAAAGCTGTGTTTCCTTATTTATTTTCATTTTGGATGATCTGTCCATTGGTGAAAGTGGGGTGTTAAAGTCCCCTACCACCATTATTGTGTTAGTGTCAATTTCCCCTTTTATGGCTGTTAGCATTTGTATTGAGGTGCTCCTATGTCAGGTTCATAAATATTTACAGTTGTTATATCTTCTTGGATTGATCCCTTGATCATTATGTAGTGTCCTTCTTTGTCTCTAGTAATATTTTTTATTTTAAACTCTATTTTGTCTAATATGAGAATTGCTACTCCAGCTTTCTTTTGATTTCCATTTGCATGGAATATCTTTTTCCCCTCACTTTCAGTCTGTATGTGCCCCTAGGTCTGAAGTGGGTCTCTTGTACATAGCATATGTATGGGTCTTGTTTTTGTATCTATTCAGCCAATCTGTGTCTTTTGGTGGGAGCATTTAGTCCATTTACATTTAAGGTAATTATTGATATTTATGTTCCTATTCCCATTTTCTTAATGGTTTTGGGTTTGTTATCGTAGGTCTTTTTCTTCTCTTGTGTTTCTTGCATAGAGAAGTTCCTTTAGCATTTGTTGTAAAGCTGGTTTGGTGGTGCTGAATTCTCTTAGCTTTTGCTTGTCTGTAAAGGTTTTAATTTCTCTGTTGAATCTGAATGAGATCCTTGCTGGGTAGAGTAATCTTGGTTGTAGGTTTTTCCCTTTCATCACTTTAAATATGTTCTGCCACTCTGTTCTGGCTTGCAGAGTTTCTGCTGAAAAATGTGATGTTAACCTTATGGAGATTCTCTTGTATGTTATTTGTTGCTTTACCCTTGCTGCTTTCAATATGTTTTCTTTGTATGTAATTTTTGATAGGTTGATTAATATGTGTCTCAGCATGTTTCTCTTTGGGTTTATCCTGTATGATACTCTCTGTACTTCCTGGACTTGATTGACTCTTTCCTTTCCCATATTAGGCAAGCTTTTGAACATAATCTCTTCAAATATTTTCTCAGACCCTTTCTTTTTCTCTTCTTCTTCTGGGACCTCTATAATTCGAATGTTGGTGTGTTTAACATTCTCCCAGAGGTCTCTGAGACTGTCCTCAATTCTTTTCATTCTTTTTTCTTTATTCTTCTCCCTGGCAGCTATTTCCACCATTTTATATTCCAGCTCACTTATCCGTTGTTGTGTCTCAGTTATTCTGTTATTGATTCCTTCTAGAGTATTTTTAATTTCAGTGATTGTGTTGTTCATCACTATTTGTTTGCTTTTTAGTTCTTCTAGATCCTCATTAAATGTTTCTTGTATTTTCTCCATTCTGTTTCCAAGATTTTGGATCATCTTTACTATCATTACTCTGAATTCTTTTTCAGGTAGGTTGTGTATTTCGTCTTCATTTAATTGGTCTTGTAGGTTTTTACCTTGCTCCTTCGTCTGTAACAAATTTTTTTGTCATTTCATTTTTTTTTTTTTTTTGGATGGGTGGTGCTGTATTCCTGTCTTACTTGTTGTTTGGCCTGATACCTCCAGCACTGGCGTTTGCAGGCAGTTGGATAGAGCTAGGTCTTGGTGCTGAGATGAGGATCTCTGGGAGGCCTCACTCTGATTGATATTCCCTAGGATCTAAGGTTCTCTGTTAGTCCAGAAGTTTGGACTCGGAGCTCTCACCACAGGAGCTCAGGCCTGACCTCCAGCCTGGGAATCAAGATCCCACAAGCCAGTCACTGAGGGTCCCTCCTGTCCCCTTAGGTGTCCATGGTCCCCCACCAGTGCCTGGTAGGTGCCCTAGTTGTGTTGGTATTACTTTCTTCTGTGAAGCCAGTTGACATCAGTAATACTGACATTAATTGCTTACTTACGTTTGGGTTTGTTTTTTTTTCTTTCAGCAGAAGCCTATTTGTTGGCACCAACTTAAGGTAACTTATGCAATTTTGCACGGGTAAAATACTCCTCAACAAATTTAAGTAAATTGTTCTTAACTTTTTCTTTCTCATTGTATCACTAAACAATCATGTACTGACCATCTGCTGGGTGCCAAACTCTCTACTAGGTATTAGGGGTTCAGTTATGACCAAACCACCTGATACTTCTTTTCCCATACATATCTCACCCGTAAAGTTCTAGGGCATGGGCAGATCTAGTAGAGAAGCATGTGTATATTTAAGTCTTTGGTTCTGCACACAGAATCTTCCCATGAGAGACAGTCATTAACCATAAATGTAACAAGAAATACCATATGTTATTAGATGATTCTCACATAATTCTCTTACATGGTAATATGTTCACAGGCTTGGGATTTCATCTGATCGATTCTTTCTAATATTATTTTTCTTCTGGCTTGAATTTCTGTATGAGTCAAGGATATGCTTTTTGTTTCTAATCAGAAAATAGGTTTATAAAGAAAACACCACATTTCTTATGATTTTTGTGGGCTCCAATATATGCAACAACATTGTGATTTTTTTCTTAAAAATAATGGTATTTATTTTAAAACTAAGCTGAAATGCTCTTTCTTCTGCCTTGCCTATAAGTATGCTCAGAGATTCTAAAGCAACAAATGTCATGTCTGATGTTCTTTGTAGAATTTATCAGCATCTGTTTCCTAATTCTAGAGTTTATTGCTTAGCTAAAAGTTTCTCCCCTGAAACTATCATGTCTCTGGTTCCACAGTTCTGTAATTTTTTTAAAGGACCTAACCAACACAAATGCACTGTTAAGGCAGTAGACTTGTTGACGTACTTGTAACAACTTAGATCATTAATGAAGCAAGCAGATACAGTATGCTCTTAGATGAGTTTCCCAAAAGTAAATAAGTACACATATTACTCAGCCATTGAAAAGAATGAAATAATGCCATTTGCAGCAACACGGATGGACCTAGAGATTGTCATACTGAGTGAAGTAAGTCAGACAGAGAAAGAGAAATATTGTATTATATCGCTTATGTGTAGAATCTGAAAAGAAATGATACAAATGAACTTATATACAAAACACAAACAGACTTAGAGAAGGAACTTATGGTTACCACTGGGGAGGGGATAGTTAGGGAGTTTGGGATTGACATGTACACACTGCTATATTTAAAATGGGTAACCAACAGGGACCTGTTGTAAAGCACAGGGAACTCTGCTCAACATTATGTAACAACCTAAATGGGAAAAGAATTTGAAAAAGAATAGATACAGGAAGGAATTTGAGAAAGAATAGATACATGTATATGTATAACTGAATCACTGCTGTACACCTGAAAGTAACACAACATTGTTAATCAACTATACTCCAATATAAAATAAAAAGTTTTTTTTAAATAAATAAATACACAGGCTTGGGATTTCTTTGTAGCACAAATATGACACCTCCATGTTACCCACCCTACCCCCTTGAGCATCATAAGGAGTTAATGATGATCCAGTGAGCAGTATGCATCAGTGAATAACAATCCCATATCTTTATGGAATTGGATTTTTTTGCTTAGAACCTTAATTTTTAATTAAATGGCTGTGGTATGAAGTGCATCACTTCTATGAATGATTTTTCAGTTAACATAATTACCTTTTAAAAAAACAGGAAGAAATAAGTTTAGGTAGCTGATCCTCAAAATTGCACTTGCCTTTTAAGATCATTTTGTGCCTGAGTTTCATTTCAGTTGTTATTTATACAACCATATATATTCTGGTGTAGCAAATTATCTGAACTAGGGTTCTAACCAACTTTAGTTTTTTTTTTTTAAAGTAAGGTAATACAAAGTATCTAATAACTTAAAATTCACATAACTTCCTGAGTTAAGAAAAATCTCAAAATTGATGCCTGCCTTTTCATTTTCTTACGAGTATAATTTGCAAAGTAGAAAGTTTTAATTTTGATCAAGTCAAGTTTATCCATTTTAATTTTATAGCTAGTGCTTTTTGTGTCCTAAGAAATCTTTACCTACTGCCAAGGTCATGAAGATATTCTCTTATGTTCTCTTCAATTTCATTGATCTGTGTCTTTCTCTCAGTCAGTACCAAACTGTCTTGATTACTGTAGTTATATAGTAGGCCTTAATAGCAGGTGAAGTGATACTTTCACTTTAATCTTCTCTTTCAAGATTGTCTTAACTATTCTAAGGTCTTTGCTTTTCTGTAGAAGTTTTAGAATAAGCTTATCTTTGTTTCCAAAGAACAAAGATAAGCTGGATTTTGTGCTGGATTTTGATAAGAATTGCATTTAATCTATAGATTAGTTTGGAGAGAATTGACATCTTTACTATTTCTGAGTCTTCCAGTGCATGAACACAGTATGTCTCTCCATTTATTTAGGTATTCTTTTATTTCTTTCATCAGCATTTAATAATTTTAAGCATCCTTAAATGTTTTAAGTTTATACCCAAGTATGTCACTTTCTTTGTGTGATTATAAATGATATTATATTTTAAAAATTCAATTTCCATGTGTTTATTGTTAGTATACGGAAATATGATTAATTTTTATATTTTGATCTGATTGCTTGCAACCTTGCTGAATTTGCTTAAGAGTCTAGGAGTATTTTTTATAGATTCCTTGGCATTTTCCATGTAGACATGTCATCTGAAAGTAGGAATAGTTTTTATTTCTTCCTTTCCAGTCTGTATGCCTTTTATTTCTTTTTCTTGCTCTATTGACTAAGGTGGTGAAAATGGACATCACTGTCCATTTTGTATGGACATTTTGTATGATGTAAGCAGTAGGTTTTATCAAATATTTATCAAATTGAGAACGATCCCCTTTATTCCTGGTTTGCTGAGAGTTTTTTTTTTTTAATCATGAATGGATGTTGTCTTTGGTTAAATACTTTTTGAGTTCATTGATATCATACTAATTTTTTTTTGTTAACCTGTTGATGTATTGGATGACATTGATTTTCAAATATTGAACCAGCTTTACATACCCAGAATAACTCCCACTTGATTGGAGTGTATAGTTCTTTTTATAATACATTTCTGTATTTAATTTGTTAATACTTTCTTGAGGATTTTTATATCTCTGTTCATGAGAGATATTGGTCTGTAGTTTTCTGGTTTTGTACTCTTTGCCTGGTTTTAGAGTCGGAGTAATACTGGCCACATAAAATGAGCTGGGAAGTGTTCCTCCTCTCCTATTTTTCTGAAAGAGACAGTGTAAAAATTCCTCTTAGTACTTCTTTAAGTGTTTGATAGAATTATCCAGTGAAACAATATGGGTGGACCTGGAAATTTCTCGTTTTTAATTACAGACTCAATTTCTTTAATAGTTATAGGACTATTCAGGTGGGCTATTTTATCTTGGTTGAGTTTTGGTAGTTTGTGGTTTTCAAGGGATTCGTCTGTTCTCAGTTGGCAAATTTATTAGTGTGAAGTTGTTTAAGGTATTCCCTTATATCTTTTTAATGACTGCAGAATATGTATTAATATCACCTGTTTCATTTCTTATATTAATTTGTGTTTTCCTTTTTTTAATCTTTGTCAGTCTTGCTAGAGATTTATCAATTTTATTGATCTTGTTAATCCTAGTGAAGGTTTTAATTTCATTGGTTTCTCTTCTTTACTTCCTCCTACTAGCTTTGGATTTATTTTGCTCTTTTTTTTTTTTTTTTTTTTTGGAGGGGGAGGTTAGGGTAGAAACTTAGAGTATTGATTTAAGACCTTTCCTATTTTCTAACTTAAGCATTTAAAGCTATTAATTTCTCTGTCAGCACTGCTTTACTATGTCTCAAAATTTTTGATATGTTGTATTTTTATTTTCATTGTTGAAGTTTTTATACCTTTGATACCTTTTATACCTATAATCCTTTTATACCTTTGCTGTCATTCATTTCACTATTCATCTGTTGTAATCATGCTACATTGTTACCCTTATTACGTGAAACAAGTTAATTTTTAGATCAATTGAAAACTATAAAAATAAAAGATTTTATTTAACTTTATTCCTTCAACAACCTTCCTATTTATTTATTTATTCATTTTATTCGGAAGAATGTTTTTATTTTTAAAATTTTTATTGACGTATAGTTGATTTACAATACTACATTAATTTCAGGTGTACAACACAGTGATTCAATTTTTTATAGATTATACTCCATTTAAAGTTATTATAAATACTGGCTATATTCCCTGTACTGTACAATATATCCTTATAGCTTATTTATTTTATACATAGTAGTTTATGCCTCTTAATCCCCTGTGTCTATCTTACCCCTTCCCCTTTCCCTCTCACTGGTAATAACTAGTTTGATCTCTATATTTATGAATCTGTTTCTGTTTTGTTATATATATTCTTTGTTTTATTCTTTAGATTCCACATATATGCGATAACACGCAGTATTTGTCTTTCTCTGTCTGACTAATTTCACTTAACATAATATTCTCCAGGTCCATCCATGTTGCTGCAAATGGCAGAATTTCATTATTTTTTATGGCTGAATTATATTCCATTCTGTATCTTAGCTATTATAAATAATGCTGCTATAAACATTGGGGTGTATGTATCTTTTCTTGTTTTCTTTGGTTGTATACCCAGGAGTGGAATTGCTGGATCATATGGTAGATCTATTTTTAGTTTTTTGAGGAACCTCCATACTGTTTTCTGTAGTGGCTGCACCAATTTACATTCCCACCAGAAGTGTGCTAGGGTTCCCTTTTCTCCACATCCTTGCCAACATTTGTTATTTGTAGGCGTTTCGATGATAGCTGTTCTGACAGATGTGAGGTGGTATCTCATTTTGGTTTTGATTTGCATTTCTCTGATGATTAGCAATGTTGAACATCTTTTCATGTGCCTATTAACCATCTGTATATCTTCTTTTGAAAACTGCCCATTCATGTATTCTGCCCATTGTTTAATCAGGTTGTTTGGTTTTTGTTTTTGTTGTTTGTTTCTTTTTGATACTGAGTTGTGTGAGCTGTTTATATATTTTGGGTATTAACCCCTTATTGGTCATATCATTAGCAAATATTTTCTCCAATTCAGTAGGTTGTCTTTTCATTATGTTGATAGTTTCATTTGCTGTGCAAAAGCTTTTAAGTTTAAGTAGGTCCCATATGTTTATTTTTGCTTTTGTTTCCTTTGCCTTAAGAGACAGATCCAAAAAAAATGTTGCTACAATTTATGTCAAAAGTGTTCTGCCTATGTTTTCTTCTAGGAGTTTTATGGTTTCCAGTCTTAAATTTAGATCTTTAATCCATTTTGAGTTTATTTCTGTATATGGGGTGAGGAAATGTTCTAATCTCATTCCTTTACATGTAGCTGTCAGTTTTTCCAGCACCACTTACTGAAGAGACTGTCTTTTCTCCATTGCATACTCTTGCCTCCTTTGTCATAGATTAGTTGACCATAAGTGCATGGGTTTATATCTGGGCTTTCTATTCTGTTCCATTGATCTATGTGTCTGTTTTCGTGCCAATACCATACTGTTTTGATGACTGTAGTTTTATAGTATAGTTTGAAGTCAGGAAGCATCCAGCTTTGTTCTTTTTTCTCAAGATTGTTTTGGCAGTTCAGGGTCTTTTGTGGTCATACTGAGTGAAGTAAGTCAGACAGAGAAAGACAAATATCATATTTCACTTATATGTGGAATCTAAAAAAAGGGCACAAGTGAACTTATTTACAAAACAGAAGTAGAGTCACAGATGTAGAAAACAAACTTATGGTTACCAGGGGGTAAGGGGGGAGGGATAAATTGGGAGATTGGAATTGACATATATATCCTACTATATATAAAACAGATAACTAGTAAGGACCTACTGTATAAATATGAATGGATTCAATTCCTCAAAAGAGATTCTTATGTCTTAAGTTGTGTTAAGGCAGAGAGAGGGAGAGAGAGAGAGAGAAGTTGAAAGCAAGAGAGGAAAGAATACCTTTAAGACAAAATTACTTAAACTTTTGAAGACAAAAACCTAAATTACACCAAAACAAGACAAGCAAACAAGGTGGGAATGGCAGTATTATTATTGACAAACTAAAATTCAAGTTGAAAAGTATTAAATGAAAAAAATAGATTAAAAAAGTAAATTTTAGAATTATTTGTTCTAGTTCTGTGAAAAATGTTCTGGGTATTTTGATAAGGATAACATTAAATCTGTAGATTGCCTTGGGTAGTACGGACGTTTTAACAGTATTAATTCTTCCAATCATGGAAAAGAGGGTATCTTTTATATGTATCATCTTCAATTTCCTTCATCAATGTCTTGTAGAGTATAAGTCTTTCACCCTCTTGGTTAAATTTATTTCTAGGCATTTTATTCTTTTTGATGCAATTGTAGAAGAGATTGTTTTCTTGAATTCTCTTTCTGATAATCCATTATGAGTATCGATAAGCAACATATTTCTGTATATTCATCTTGTATCCTGCAACTTTACTGAATTCATTTATTCTAATTTTGTGTGTGTGTGGAGATTTTAGAATTTTCTATATATAGTATCATGTCATCCCTAGTTTTATTTAGATCTGAATTTTTTTTTTTTTCTTTTGCGGTACGCAGGCCTCTCACCGTTGTGACCTCTCCCATTGCGGAGCACAGGCTCCAGATGCGCGAGCTCAGTGGCCATGGCTCACGGGCCCAGCTGCTCCGCAGCATGTGAGATCTTCCTGGACCGGGGCACGAACCCATGTCCCCTGCATCGGCAGGCAGACTCTCAACCACTGCGCCACCAGGGAAGCCCTAGATCTGAATTTTTTATCTATACCCTTTTCCTCTCCCTGAAGAACTCCTTTCAACCTTTCTTGCAGGACAAGTTCGCTGGCAATGAATTCCCTCAGTTCTCAGTTTGTTTGAAAAATTCTTTATACTCCTTTACTTTTGTAGGATAATTTCACTGGATATAAAATTCTAGGTTAGTGATTTCTTTTTCTTTGAGCACACTAAATATCTCACTCCACTCTCTTCTTGCTTGCATGGTTCTAATAAGAAGTCTACTGTGTCTTATACTTGTTCCTCTATAGGTAACGTTTTTTTCTCCTCTGGCTTTTTTCTAAGATTTCCTTTTTCTTTGGTTTTCTCCAGTTTGATATCTCTTTTTTTTTTTTTCATTGAAGTATAGGTGACTTACAATGTTGCTATACAGAAAGTGATTTTCAGTTTTATATATATATATGTGTGTGTGTATATATATATATATATATATATATATATATATTCTTTTCTATATTCTTTTCCATTATGGTTTTCACAGGATTATGAATATAGTTCCCTGTGCTATGCAGTAGGACCTTGTTGTTTGTCCATTCTATATTTACTAATTTGCATCTGCTAACTCCAAACTCCCAATCCATCCCTCTTCCACTCTCTTCCCCTTTGGCAGCCACATATTTGTTCTCTATGTCTGTGAGTCTGTTCTGTTTCATAGATATGTTCATTTGTGTCATATTTTAGATTCCACATATAAATGATAGAATATAATATTTCTTATGTGTAGTGTTTTTGTTTTTGATTTTTATCCTGCTTAGTGTTGTTAAGTTTCTGGATCTGTCATTAATTTTGTAAAGTCCTTAACCATTATTACTTCAAATTCTTCTCTTCTTCTCTTTTATCTCCTTTTCTTTCTAGTATTCTAATTATGCATATCTTGCACCATTAGAAATTGTCCCACAGATTGTGGATTTTCTGTTCTATTTTTTTTTAATTCCCTATGATAATTCTAACATCTCTGTCATATCTGAGTCTGGTTCTGAGGTTTTCTTTGTCTCTTCAGCATGTGCTTTTTCTTGCCTTTTGGCATCTCTTGTAATTTTTTGTTGAAAGACAGACATATTGGGTAATAAGAACTGAGCTAAATAGGGCATTTAGCATGAGATTTTATTTTAATCTGGCTAGGAGCTGAGCTCTGTTTTATGATTGTTGTAGTAGGTACTAGAGGCTTCAGATTGAAATTCAGATTCCTTTAGTGTCCTTTTATGATTCTTCTTGCTTAACTTTGGGCTTCCCTGTATACTCCTCAGAGAGCCCGCATCTTGCAGCTGTTTTTGTTTTTAAATGCAAAATTTTAATGGGAATGCATTTATCTCATAACATTCTTCATTCTCTCCTATTTTCTCATGACTTTTCTTCCGTACTCCTGTATAGTTTAAAAACTAGATCCTCACCTCAATATCCTGTCAAGCCCAGGCTGCACTGTTGGTAAATGAGCTTTAGGAGCATGGTGAGCCCCCTTCCCCCCAGCACCCTCAGGACTGCCCACTGCACCCCCTGCAGGCCCCTGGGTGGGCCCAGTAAGATGAACCCAAGGTTTAATAGTGCTGGGATTTTATTTATTTTGCTTTTTTATTTTTATTAATTTATTTTAAAATTGTATTTTAGAGTATGGTTGATTTACAATGTTGTGTTAATTTCAGGTGTACAGCAGAGTGATTCATTTATACATATACATATTTCCATTCTTTTTCAGATTCTTTTCCCATATAGGTTATTACAGAATATTGAGTAGTTTCTTGTGCTATATAGTAGATCCTTGTTATCTATTTTATATACAGTACTGTGTATTTGTTATTCCTAATTTATCCCTCCCCACCACATTTCCCTTTTGGTAACCATAAGTTTGTTTTCAATGTCTGTGAGTCTGTTTTGTAAACAAGTTCATTTGTATCATTTCTTTTAGATTCCACATATAAGTGATGTCATATGATATTTGTCTTTCTCTGTCTGACTTACTTCACTTAGTATGATAACCTCTAAGTCCATCCATATTGCTACAAATGGCATTATTTCATTCTTTTTTATGGCTGAGTAATATTCCATTGTATATATGTAGTACATCTTCTTTATCCATTCCTCTGTTGATGGACATTTAGGTTGCTTCCATATCTTGGCTATTGTAGACAGTGCTGCAATGAACACTGGGGTCCATATATCTTTTCGAACTACGGTTTTCTCCAGATATATGCCCAGGAGTGGGATTGCTAGATCATATGGTAGTTCTATTTTTAGTTTTTTAAGGAACCTCCATGCTGTTCTCCATAGTGGTTGCACCAATTTACATTCCCACCAACAGTGTAGGAAGGTTCCATTTTCTCCACACCCTCTCCAGCATTTATTGTGTGTAGACATTTTGATGATGGCTCTTCTGACTGGTGTGAGGTGGTACCTCATTGTAGTTTTGATTTTCATTTCTCCAATAATTAGTGATGTTGAGCATCTTTTCATGTGCTTTTTGGCCATCTGTTTGTCTTCTTTGGAGAAATGTTTATTTAGATCTTCTGCCTATTTTTGATTGGGTTATTTGTTTTTTGATATAGAGCTGTATGAGCTGTTTGTATATTTTGGAGATTAATCCCTTGTCAGTTGCTTTGTTTGCAGATATTTTGTCCCATTCTATGGGTAGTCTTTTCATTTTGTTTACGGTTTCCTTTGCTGTGCAAAAGCTTTTAAGTTTAATTAGGTCCCATTTGTTTATTTTTATTTTCATTACTCTTAGGAGGTGGATGCAAAAAATACTGATGCAATTTATGTCAAAGAGTGTTCTGCCTTTGTTTTCTTCTAAGAGTTTTATAGTATCCGGCCTTACATTTAGGTCTTTAATCCATTTTGAGTTTATTTTTGTGTAGGGTGTTAGAGAATGTTTTAATTTCTTTCTTTTCTTTTTTTTTTTTTTACATGTAGCTGTTTAGTTTTCCCAGCACCACTTATTGAAGAGACTGTCTTTTCTCCATTGTATATTCTTGCCTCCTTTGTCATAGATTAATTGACTATAGGTGCGTGAGTTTATTTCTGGGTTTTCTGTCCTATTCTGTTGATCTATATTTCTGTTTTTGTGCCAGTACCATACTGTTTTGATGACTGTAGCTTTGTATTATAATCTGAAGTCAGGGAGCCTGATTCCTCGAGCTCCATTTTTCTTTCTCAGGATTCCTTTGGCTATTCGGGGTCTTTTGTGTTTCTATACAAATTTTAAAATTTTTTGTTCTAGTTCTGTGAAAAATGCCATTGGTAATTTGATAGGGATTTCATTGAATCTGTAAACTGCCTTGGATAGAATTGTCATTTTGACAATATTGATTCTTCCAATCCAAGAACATGGCATATCTTTCCATCTATTTGTGTCATCTTCAGTTTCTTTCATCAGTGTCTTACAATTTTCAGAGTATAGGTCTTTTGCCTCCTTAGGTAGGTTTATTCCTAGGTATTTCATTCTTTTTCATGCAGTGGTAAATGGGATTGTTTCCTTAATTTCTCTTTCTGATCTTTCATTGTTAGTGTATAGGAATGCAAGAGATTTCTGTGTATCAATTTTATCTATAATCCACTGTCCTTATTCTGGAGGCCATTTACTCTGGTGGTAAATGAGGGAGGGAAATGTTCTAAATTTTATGATTATATCATTATTTTAGTGGGCCTGTATTTCTAGGCTGTGACCTTCATAAATTTTTCTCATCTTGCATAGTTTGCTTTCCCCTCTTAGGTGGGATGGGCAGGCTAAAGGGGGCTGGGGTGGGAAGAATGCCCTTCCACACCTGGGATAAGGCTCTGGTAATCCTTCTCTGGAGAACTGTCCTTTGTTATGGAGGATGCTCTGGACATGTTACATAATGACTACTCTTTTTCTCTTCCTGAATGAGCAACAAGGGGATCTTTTATGGATTTTCACCATGATAGCCTGTAGGGTTTCTGTAGGTAAAACCTAAGAATGTGTGTGTCACCCTAACATTGCAGCCTCAGGAGTATCTCACTCTCAGGCTTGTCCACACTCAGCCTCCAGCAATTCTAGCATCTTCTGTCCAGGTAAGCAAGTCTCAGCTGTGACTCTGGAGGTACCTCTCTCACCAGATTTTGAAGTTGCAGTTTGCCCTATGACCTCAGTTCTCTGGTGAGTGGAGAAAAGTTGATTTTCAATTTGTTCAGCTTGTTCTTGTTGTAAGAACAGGAGTGAGGACTTCTAGGCTCTTTATGTCAGAGATGAAACCAGATGTGTTCTCTGTATATAATTTCAATTCTTTCAAATTTGTGAGGCTTGTTCTTTGGCACAGAATATAGTCTGTCCTGGTGAATATTCCATGGGCTTTTAGAAAAAAAAAAAAAGTGTACTTTGTTGCTGTTGGGTGGAGTGTTTTGTATATGTCAATTCGATTCTTTGGTTCATTGAGTTGTTCAGTTCTTCTACACCTGTGCTGATTTTCTGTCTGGTAGTTCTACCAGTTGCTAAGAGTAAAGAAGTTGAAGTTCCCACTCTAATTGTGAGTTTATCTATTTCTCCTTTCAGTGCTATTATTTTTTAACAGCTTTATTGAGACAATTTACATATCATACAATTCACCCATTTAGAGTATACAAATCAGCAGTTTTTACTGTAGTCACAGATAACATGCAACTAATACCACAGACAATTTTAGAACGTTTTTCTCACCCTAAGAGAAACCTTGTACCCTTTATCTATCACCTCTCTCTTTCCCCATACCTAGCCCTAAGCAACTAGTTATTTACTTTCTATAGAAATTGATGGATTTCTCTGTCCTGATCCTTTGGATAGGGATAACAGGCTTTTCTTGGAGTTTTTTGGGGGGGTTGTTTTTTTTGTTGTGTTTTGTTTTCTTTTCTTTTGGTTTTTTGACTCTGCCTGTTGGTGGTTCTGGGTTGGAAGTTCCTACAGCATCCTATCTGAAGTATATGGGAGGCAATAAGGAAGCCTCGGGAGTTTACCATTGCTGTGTTGCTTCTCAAGTCCCAGGGTCATAGTCTGCCTATCTTCATTATGTCTTTCAGAGTCTTCCAATGCTTGTTTGTTGTATTATGACCAGGGTGTTTTAGTTGTAAGAGAAAGGACCTTGGAAGATTGGGGCTCCCAAAATGTGTTTTGCCTCCAAAATCCAAAGGGACCCACAAGTGTGTATCTGTTTCTTCAAGTGGGCAGTTCTGGATGTAACTCTTCTTTTCTGTTTGAAACTTTACCAATGTAGCAGACACCTGAGCTTTTGCAGGCTTTCTCTCTCACCTCTAGTAGGCATGTGTCATATTAAGTATCAGGTGTGCTTGCTACTTCCAGTTTGATTTCCCCTCACCAATACATATATTAATGTCTTAGTGAAGGGACTGTCTTCCTGACCCTCCCAGAGGTTCCCAGGTGGTGGCTAAGCAGGTTAGGCCACATTGGATCCACTTCAACATTCCCATTTCTCTAAGCCTTTGATCTCCTCCCTCTAGACTGTGCAGTGGAAGTTCTAGCATCTCTGTCTCATTGACTGTAGGCCTCTACTGAAGTAAGACTTCTATTAACCATTATAGGTACTCATACTAACATTAAACGCTGAGGCCTCGTGAAACACCCTTCTTGGCCTGATCCAACCTTAGACTTATTCTCACTGGCTAATGTATTATACTTAGACTCCATTTCCATGCTTACTCTCCAGATTTCTGCAAATAAAATTTGGCAAGATTCTACAACTCCTTCATGTACATAATCTCTCCCAGGAGCAGCCCTTGCAATTAACTCTCTGAATCATGCTGGGATTTTGCTCTCTCTGTGGCCCTAGAGGCAGTGAGTATTGTTCCTGCCTGAAGAAGATAGGAATTTCCTTTTTAGGTAACCACACCAGATGAAGTCAGTGAAATCTTTTTATTCAAGTGAATGCTTGTTTTCTTAGATAGTAAGAAGGGCTGTTTCTGATGTGAAGAAATGTTTAGAGATATTAGAGGTTTAAGGTCCTTAGCTTTGTGTCTACACAAAGGTTTCCATCTCAATTCTGAAGTCCTCACCCCTTCCCACAAGAACCTTTACCTTAGCGTAAGAGACTTAGCATAAGTATACTTTTACCTGGCATGTGATTCTGCAGCCTGTACATTCAGGCCTCAGGCATGTCCCTCCCACAGCTTCATAAAATAAGAATTCCTTTAAAGCCACCATAGAAACTTTCTGATTCTCTACCTATGCCTTGAGTTGAGAGTTCAAGAAGGCACTAAGCTTATCTTTTTTTTTTTTTTTTTGGAAGGGGGTTGGGATTTGGGGGAATCTTTTAAAGCAGTCAAAAGAAGCCATCTCCCTCCACAATCTTTGAATTCACCATGATGCCACAGCAGTCAAGTGCCACAGCACTTGATCTCCCAGTGCCTTACCCTCCACTGGCAGTCTTAGTGATAATTTGAGTAATTGTGATACCACAACTTCGAGTAATCAGTGATGTCCCATTTTTCCCTGGTAATGAGGTCATTCATGCACTTACCAACCCAATCCCAGAATCCCACTTTGATGGACTGTTTCCTTAGACTACTCCCTACTAAATCAATCAGGGTACTGGCCGGAAAACACACAGAAGCTGGGATTTTGAAGAGAAATTAATGGAGAATGACTATTTACAGAAGTTCAGGCAGGGTTCAGAGCACCCACAAGGATGATAAAGTACCTGGGAACTTACAGCAGTAGGAAGGTTTACCGTTCTTAATCTTTTAGCATGAAGGACAAAGGAAGATCCGGAGGCTGTTGAGACTTAGAACCAACAGGAGGGGCTGCCCAATAAAAGCTCTGGTCAGAGATGTAGAGATGGAGTGGGATAGAAATAGTCAACCTTTCCATAAAAGCAATGAAAAAACTGGCAAAACTTGTCAGAATTGAATTTTTCAGAACTCTAGAAATTAACAAAAGGCTTACAGCAATCCAGAGTGCATTTATTCAAGAAAAGTGACTGAATCTCAAAAAGAACAGAGACCTTTGTGATATTTTAACCTATAGTCCCATCTTCTAGTCTTAACTTTGAAAACCAAGAATCTGCCATCACAGTTAAAACCAGCAGCCGGGCAACAACTGGAAAGGGGTGGAAGGAAGTTGGAGCATCTTCAAAGGGTGTTTCACTGAAAAACCCTACTTGCAAGCCTGTCTTTATTTCCTCAGTCAGAGATCACCAGTGCAAAAAGCCTCTGCTCTGAGGGTATTTGTCAAAAATTGTCAAAACAATTATAGGCAATTGCTTAACTTCACAGATGCCTGAGGCAGTGGGTAACTGTTGGGGCAAACAATAGACTAAGGTTTCCATGGGGGCTTTGAAAAGCACTAACATATTCCTAGGAGTATGTAAGGTCATGTGCATGCAAAAGGATGTGAGCATGCTCAGAAAAGACCCAAGAAGGCCCTGAGCTCTCACCTCTGCTTGCAGGAAGTGAGACTCTGTGCAAGCAGGAAGTGAAGGCTAAGGCAGAGTTGTCAACTGCCTGGTTGAGTGTGACTGGAGCCTAGTGAGAACTAGAGCCATACAGGAGGGTCCATCCAGGGGAGCTAGCTGGAACCAGTTGGTAAGGGAATCCTGGATTAGTACAAAAATCTAAGGCAAGAGAACCCATAGAAGTAGGTCTAGCTCTTGCCTTGAGATCTTTGATCATCCAAGATGAAATAATGGCAAAGCCTTTTTTGGAGGATCATGGTGGCCCAGGGAAAAATAAAGCCCACGGAGAAACAAAATTATCAATGGTTGCCAGAGACTTGTCAGGGGGTTTAGGGGATGGGGGTTGGCTGCAAGTGGACACAAGGAACATTTGGGGATATGAGAAGTATTTTATATCTTGATGGTGGTGTTAGTTAAATAATTGCATATATTTCAAAACTCATTCAACTGTACACTTAAAATGGGTGAATTTTATTGTATGTTTGTATGTAACTATACCTCTATTAACTAGACTTTTTATAAAAAAAGAAGAAAAAGAAAATATTCAACTTTTCTCTCTTCCTGCCCTTTACCCTCCTGCTATATACTCCCTTGTCCTAATTCAGCCTGAAACCAGCAATCAGGCAGCTTTGGAGGTTGGGTCTGTAGAGGTCACCTTCTTGGATTACAGAGAAAGGCAAAGACTGAGTTGAGGGGTGGAGAAAAGAGAAAACAGTCAGCACAGGGGGTCCTGTGAAAACAACAGTAGATTAATCTCTCCTCACCAGAGGATAGCACTTCTGGTGGGAAAACAAGGCATCCAACAACTGGAGCTGCCCAGATTGGGATCAGAGGGCTCATGACTCGCTGCAGAAAGATGCCAAGCAGGAGTCTGAGATGGGATTCCTCTGTTGTGTGGGAGAAGACCCTCAAACTACATGATTCAGATTCTGAAATTACCTCTATAAGCAATCTGTGGGCATACATTTGTAGGATAAATTCATTAAAATTATGTTTTTTAAGCTTCGATATATATGTGTTCTAGCTAAATTGGTGACTTTTTCTATTACATGACTTTTATAACGTATTTCAAATTCTGTCATTGCACTGGTTCTAGTAAGCCGAATTCAGACTGTAATATGGAAAAAGCTTACTTTTCCTTTGCTGCTAACATAGGGATGTTGCGTCATCTGAAAACTGCTAATAAAATAAGCACACACATACCTCACCTGATTCCAGTGCTCAATTTTAAAAGGAATTTATATTTCTGTTGTGTACTCTGTTGACCATCCTAATCCTTTATTTTAACAAAGGAAAAGACTATCTCTAATGGAAAGAATTCTGAGACTTTCCTTTTGAACTCACAGTGTCCTTCTCCCCCTCTTTCCCCTTCCAGGAGGACAACTGTGAGTTTTGTGGCTTACTGCTGCTCCACCCAGTGTCTGCAGACTTTTGACCTACTGAGTTGATAAACACTCAAGAGCCTCAGGAGTGTTGCCAGCTTGACACTGCAGTTGCCTGCATATCGCACAGTGTGACAGAGGGACAGGAGAGTCCAGCCAGGCCCAACAGGCCCTTCCGATCTGTCCTGTCATGCTTGGGGACTGCAGGACTCTGGAAATGTCATGATCGAGCTTCAGAGCTGAAATGCCTTCACCCTTCCCCCAAGTTGGAATATATCCTTCCCCAAATTAAGAACCCTTTGTCTTCCGTGTTTTTCTTTTATGTCAGCGAGTCTCTTATGCAGACTGTTTAGTTTGATGTGCCTCCCCAAATCTAATTTAGAGCAAGTTTAAGCTCCCTGAAGAACTGTAATTTGATAATATAACCAAATTAACTTTTGAACATACATACTTTCAGTGGTACCTGTAATCTTCTCATCTCTCTTTCTTTCCCCAGAGAATTATTCCCCAGAGGTTATCCTCCATGTTTTTAACAAATTTCAGTAAACCCTGTGACCTCAATAGTATTGAATAGCAGTGTGGGGGGGAGGGGTGGGAGGGGGGCGGGTGCCTGAATTGGCTTCCAAGTTAGACTCCAGTAGGGGCTTCATGAGGGTCCTGGCACACACCCTCTGGAAAGTTACAACCTTGTTTATAAAGTTTTGCAACATATTAAGAGACTTTTGTGAGGGGATTTTAAAAATAAAACTGTAGATTATAAATGAAATACACACTTATTTTGAAAAACTACAGAAAAATAATTTTTGAATTTTTAATTTCCTGATAAGATTTTTTTATATGAGAAGAGGGACATATGAGGCTTTAAAAGATCTGATCCTTTTCTTTCTAGATTTAAACATTTTCTGGCTACTGAGAAAGGGAGAGAAAAAACACATTAATATATGATCTCTGGTGTTTTTTGTTAGATGGGTTATGGTTAAATTTATATTGACTTTGAAACATTTTTGTTACATATGACAAACAGGCTTCAGCTACTTCTGCTACTAGTTTTTAGCAAGGTGATTCTAAGTACAGCCTGTGCACATTTATTTAAATACCTGGTGCATTAGATCATCTTCATTTTGACCTTAGGTTTCTTATGTACTTGACACACTGTTGTCCAGATTACATTGAGAAAACACAGGAAAAAGCAGGTCCAAATTCAGCCTTGGACTTTTGCAAAAAGGCCATAAATGGAAAGTGTGAGATTATGCTCTGACATAAGATAATGCTCTTAATGGAGGACTCACATACTTGCTCTTCCTTTGAAAGGATGGCATTTTAATATTGCTTTGCTGCCAGATGTTCATCTGGTTGCTGTGAAGTGATTCTTATTTTTACTTTTTTAAAAAAGTTTAATTATACATAGTTTTCTCTGAGACGGGACTAAAAGGGAACCAAGAAATTTTACTTGGTAGGAAAATTATTTTCAAAAAATTTCAGACTTGTCAAAAATTTGGTTTATGGAATTTTATTAGCTGCCCTAAATCTGTAATGCTAGGCTCTAACAGTGCTAAAAATCCTACATAGTTACTGACAAATGTGTGATCTTTTCACAGTCACACCACCTGCTGCCTGGAAAGCAGACTATCCACATAGAATGGTGAAGGCAGAACATTATCAGCTGTATTTCCACTGTTCTTACTTCCTCTTGTCCCTTTCATAACTTGGCCTCTTCAGCCTTAATATTTCAAAGGCTTATGGTATAATAGAAACTGAAGATCTATATCAAAATGTAACACTTCTTTCATCCTTTGGAATAATTGAAGTTTTAGTGTAACCCCTCCATGTATATAAATTGGGAGGTGAAAAATGTGGCATGAAATTTCACAAATGTGGTTCAGGCCTATGTGGCTGCTACCTATCATTTAAGTGACAGTAATATGTTTCAACATCTTTCTACTTTACCCTCTACAGTCATATGTCTTAAAATGGAACTATGAAATTTGCTAACCTGATATTCAGGATTCTGTTGAGATAAGGATGTGTAATACTTTTAACTTGTTTGAAATTTTACAAAGACACTTACAATCCAAACAGCCTCTGTACAAGCAATGTGTGTTGAACACCAGCAGTGGGCTAGGCAGACAACCTTTGGGTGGTCTCAGCCTTAATCCTTGATGCAGCACCCAGCTTAATTGATGAGAAATGAAACTTATAATTTGGCTTCTTTGGTGCTGTTCATTATAAAAATTTTGTACTGGATTCACTGATGTCTTTTGATATTATAAAGAAGTGTTGTAGACTGGAGAAGATTTGCCTACAGTCTAAATATTTAATTGTGTCCAGAGCTTTGCAGAAAATTCTAAAGTTACTATATATATGTTTTCTTGAGCAATGGTTATACTAGGTAGAGAAATAATTCATGCAATTATAATAATGCCCAAAAAAGTGAGTTATTTGGAAAATACAGTTTGTTCAGGTAAGTTTACATCAGTAATCTGATATGTGGTTAATGGTAAATTTTAAAAAACAGGATACCCTGTTGGGCATAGGCCTTCTTATGATATAGTACAAGGGGGGGGGGGTCCATTTAAAGTGGATTACCCTATCAGTGTTCTTCAGAATGCCCAATTGTTATCATACCAAAATCTTCAATTACATAACATTGTGTAGATGAATGAAATGTTGCATCTTCAATGAATAAAATATATATTTTGAGCACACTTTAACATTTTTTAAAATGATCAATACAAAAGAGTCCTGGCTAGTGGAGGATACATTTTGGTTAATAGAAAAGAATGATGAACTGCTTTGTTACCTGGCCCTCCTTTCTGGAAAAGCAAGGTCTGCATTAAACATCTTTTAGTCAATGTACTCAACACTCACTAAAACCTTTCACACTGGCTTGTCTGCCTAGTTTAAGGTACCTCTCACTTTTCTTCCACATTAAGCATTAAAATGTTTACAGTCTAAGAAAAAAGCCTTCAATACCAGTCAGCTTACGAGGCTTTGCACAGTTTTCCCTAAAATATATACCTATTTTGTAATCTCTTTCAAAGCCAATTTTAGAAACCATTAATAGTAAAATTAGGTTTCTGTTCCCTGAATTGAAAAATCAAACATGTTCATCTTAAACACGATACATTGCTTCAGGAGAAATCAAAACATTTTTATTCAAATGATTTATGAACATGGATTCCTAACTAATGCAACCTGATGTAATTAAATATTGAGATGTAAATTCATTTCATAGACTTGTATTATTTAAAAATAAGGAATCTTGTTTTAAAATGTATCCTTACCTAACCCTGGACATTTTATTATGATTTTATTATTTTTGTGGTTTCCACCAACTATTGTTTGCTCCTAATGAGGCTCTTCTACATTTCTCCAGGAATTAAGTGAATATCGTGCCTTCTCTTAAACTGATGGGATTTTTATAAGTCTGTATTCTTGAAAATAACTACATGTCTATCTAAAAATCATTCAAATCTCACTATCCCTACCCAGGAAGTACCTCCCTGTGCTATTAGCCAATAGATCTGAAAGTGATGCAAGTGTCCTAGTAAAGGAATTGATCATAGCTGAGTGAGTGCTATCCTTGGTCAGGAAAAGAGATTGCTTTACAGCCTAGGATATTCTCTTTGAAGCATGACTATATGGTCCCTTGTACATCAGAGACAGAAATGTACTGGCAGTCCAGTGTGGTGGCTGGACAGAAGGTGGAGCATTTGGAGGTCATTTCTATATGTAATTAAGAGACTTGCAAGGGTTGGCCAGGTTTCTGCGCCCCCCCCTCCCCCAATTCATCTTACAGCAGAGTGTGGATTATGCTTGTTACCTGTCAGGTTTTGCTTCTCATAGCAATTTTGAGACTATAGTAATCCAAGATCATTCTTTCTTTCCTTCCTCCCTCCCTCCCTCCCTCCTTTCCTCTCTCCCTCCCTTCTTTCCTTCTTTCTTTTTTATATAATGAAAAATTTTTCTAATACTCTGAGTCTGCCTACTGAAACATTTTGGCACCATTCATTTGTAGTGTGGACATTTTCTATAATTCATACTATATCCCGTTTAGTTCTCACAGATACTGCTGTTTATAGAATAGTTGAGCTTGAACCATGCGAATGCCTAGAAATGTCAATGGTGGTGGCTTTATTGTTTTAACCAGATTCATTTTGCTAAGAAAAATAAAAGGACATTAAATACTTAAAGCCAGCCAGAATGGGGGAGTAAGTACCTCTGAAAATTCTCCTCTCCGTAAAGACAAGGAGAAAATTTGCAAAGATTGTCAGAATCAACTTTTTTCAGAACTCTGGAAATTAACCTCATAGCAACCCAAGGAATATTTATGCAAGAGAAATAGCTGAATCTCAGTAAGAACAGTAAGCTTTGTGGCATTTTAACTAGTCCTATTTCCATTCCCCCTGCCCATTTCCAGCTCTGCTTATCCTTGAAAAGCAACAGTCCGTAATGTAGAAGCAGCAGCATAGAAGCCACTGGAAGGGGCAGAGTGGGGTTGGAGCTCCTTCAAAGCCTCATTCCCAGAGAACTGTCTGGTGGTTCCCTGGAAGACCTCACTTGCAAGGCTGTCTTTATTTTTCTGATCAGAGCTTGCCTGGTATGAAAAGCCTTTTCCACAGGGAAAAAAAAAATTTAATGAAAAAAAAAATCAGAAGCAGTTGTGGCTGCCTGAAGTAGTGAATAAACATTGGAGCAAACAACAGGCTAACCATAAACTTAAAAAAGGAAAAGCTGAGGAATGAGATATTCATAGAGGCTTTGGAAACGCTCTGCCATTCCTGGGAATTTAGATGGTCATGTGCATGCACATGCCAAAGACGTTGCTCAAGCCAAGGATTGTTACTCCTGTTCAGGAAAGACCTGGGGACATCCTAAACTGCCACCTTAGGTTGATCTTGATGATCTGCCCAAGCAGAAATTGAAGGTGAAGGCAGAGCTGTCAACTTCCTGGCTGAGTGTTGAAGTTTGTCCCAACATGCACACAAAGCCGTCAGCAAAGACTGTGAGAGTTAACTGGTTTCAGGTGTTTAAGGAAATATCTGCCCAATCATTAGTTCACTAAGAAACTATCTGAGCAAGACTTCAGTGTCTATCTAATAGACTTTAAAGAATTAGTTCATATGACTTGCTAGATAAACAAAAACCAGCAACTACATCAAAACCTTGGCAAAGGGGTTAGTAAATCTAATTCCACAGTTATCCTATTATTTAAAATGTCCAGGGCTTCCCTGGTGGCGCAGTGGTTGGGAGTCCGCCTGCCAATGCAGGGGATGCAGGTTTGTGCCCCAGTCCGGGAAGATCTCACATGCCGCGGAGCGGCTGGTCCCGTGAGCCATGGCCGCTGAGCCTGCGCGTCTGGAGCCCGTGCTCCGCAATGCGAGAGGCCACAGCAGTGAGAGGCCCGCATACCACACACACACAAAAAGTTTTCCTCAGAAAATTATGAGACATGTAAAGAAATAAGTATGTCCCATACACAGTGGAAAAAGTCAATAAACTGTACTTGAGGAAGTCCAAACATTGGAATTTGCAGGCAGAGACTTTAAATCGGCTATTTAAAATATATTCAAATAACTAAAGTATGAAAATGATGTCTCACCGAATAGAAAGCATCAATAAAAAGATAGGAATTATTTAAAAGTAACCATATATAAATTGTAGAGTTTAAATACAATAACTGAAATGAAAAATTCCCTAGAGATGCCCAACATCATCTGCCTGCCATGGAGCGGCAGAAGAAAGAATCAGCAAACTTGAATATAAATCACTTGCGATTATCCAGGCTGAGGAACAGAAAGAAAAGAGGATGAAGAAAAATTAATAGAGCCTCAGAAACTCATGGGATACTATTAAGTGCACCAACATATGCATAATGGGAGTCAAATAAGGGGAGAAGAGAAAAAGAATATTTGAAAAAATAATGACCAAAGACTTCAAACTTTGATGAAAAATATTAATTTACATACCCAAGAAGCTCAATAAGACTGAAGCAGGATAAACTCAAATTCATGCCTGGACATATAATCATACTGTCAAAAGATAAAGACAAGGAGAATATCTTGAAAGCAGCAAGGGAGAATTGACTCAGATGCAAGGAATTCCCATCAGAAACCGTGGAGGCCAGAAGGCAGTGGGATGACATATTTGAAGTGCTGAAGTAAATGACTATCAAACAAGAATTTTGTATCCCCAAAACAATCCTTTGAAAATGAAGAAGAAATTAAGGCACTCCCAGATAAATAAAAACAAAATTCATCATTAGCAAGCCTGTCCTACAAGAAATAATAAAGAGTCCTTCAGGCTGCAATAAAGGGACAATAGACAGTAACTCAAATCCACATGAAGAAATAAAGAGCGATGATATTTACATAGGTAAATATGAAAGACCATAAATGCATTTTTTGTTCATAACTCTTTTTTACTCCTATATGATTTAAGAGGCAACTCCATTAAAAAATTATAAATCTGTATTGATGGTCACAAAGTGAAAAAACACAAAATCTGTGTGACAATAACTGTACAAAGGAAGGGGGAGGGAACAAACCTATATGGGGACAAAATTTTTGTATACTACTGAAATTAAGTTGGTATTATTCCAAACTAGACTGCTGTATATTAAGATGTTAATTATAATCATCAGGGAAACCACTAGGAAAATAACTAAATATATAGGAAAAGATACAAATAGGGAATTAAAATGGCACACTAAAAAATATACAACAGAAGGCATGGAAGTAATGGAAGAATAGAGGAACAAAAAGACATAAGGCATAGAAAACAAGTAGAAAGATGTCAGACTAAATCCTACCTTATCAGTAATCACATTAAATGTAAATGAATTAAACACTCCAATTAAAAGGTAGAAATGCCGGAATGGGTAAAAATCATGATCCAACTATGTGCTGCTTACAAATCAATAACACAAACAGTTTGAAAGTAAAAAGATGGAAAAAGATACACCATGCAAACTTAACAAAAAGGAAGCTGGAGTGGATATATTAATCTCAGACAAAAGAGACCTTAAGGCAAAAATTGTTACTAGAGACAAAGACACTACATAACGATAAAAGGATCAGTCCATCAAGAAGACATAATCATGTACATATATGTACCTAACAACAGAGCTCCAAATACATGAAGCAAAAACTGATACAACTGATGGGAGAAATATCCAATTCAATAATAGCAGTTGGAGACTTCAGTGCCTCGCTTGCAATAATGGATAGAACAAGTAGAGAGAAGTCAACAAGGAAATAGAAGACTTGAACAACACTTTAAGCCAAGTACCCCTAAAAGACATACATAGAACAATCCACCCAACTACAGCGTGTGCACATTCTTTTAAAGTGCACGTGGAACATTCCCTGGGGTAAATCATATGTTAGGTCATTTTGAAAGCCTCAATATTTTTAGTAGGATTGAAATCATACAAAGTATGTTCTCTGACCACAATAGAATGAAATTAGAAATAAATAACAGAAGGAAATTTGAAAAATTTATAAATATATGGAAATTAGAACATTCCTAATTAACCAATGGGTGAAAGAAGAAATCACAATCATAGACTAATGGTTGCCTGGGTAGGGGGAGGGGAAAATGGGTCGTGACTGCTAATGGGTGTGGAGTTTCTTTTTGGGTGATGAAAATGGTCTGGAGTTAGATAGTAATGATGGTTGCACAACCTTGTGGATATACTAACAACCACTGAATTGCACACATTAAAGGGGTGATTTTTATGGTATGTGAATTATATCTCAATTTTAAACTCAAAGCCAGTGATGCAACTTACTTTACATATCTGTTAATGAACTATTTTTGGATAGACCAACAACCATTCCAGAAGCCATGAATGGAACTGCAGTCACTGTGTCTGAAGTGGATGGAAACTCAGTATTAACACTCATCTGGTTTCAGAGTCTGTGCTCACTGGTTAACACCAGCATCAGGCCAAATCTATAGTAATTTAAAAATCCCAGTTGGTAAGGGTTCCAACTCAATCCATTGAGCAAACAGTCACCATTCCAGTGAGGGCTCCTCAAGGACTAAAGACCACTGAAAGTAAAACACCAAGAAATTAATGTGTTTGAAAATATAATCAAGTGGAAAATTCTGTAAAGTACTAGGAAGTACTGTTCTGTAAAGTACTTGGAAGTCATACTTGTTTTTTCCCTGGTTTGCAACACTATGGTACCATTCATTTATTTTAAAAAAATTATTTATTTGGTTGTGCTGGGTCTTAGCTGCAGCAGGTGGGCTCCTTAGTTGTGGCATGTGAACTCTCGGTTGCAGCATGTATGTGGGATCTAGTTCCCTGACCAGGGATCGAACCTGGGCCCCCAGCATCGGGAGCACGGAGTTTTAACCACTGTGCCACCAGGGAAGTGCCCTGGTACCATTTTTTATCTAGAACAAAAATTTACAGGGAGGTATTATTTACTAAAGGTCATTTCATATCTTTTCAGCATAATTACAGATATATGTTTATTTTATAATGTATTTAAAAAGTACCTCAATCTAAGGCTATTCATAATTCTCTGAAACTGATAAAAGTCACTGTTAAATTTATTGACCAAACAATTACACCCACTTTGAGGGTACGCAGTCTAATTCAGTAGACCAAAATGATGTCTAGATTTTAAATAAAAAGATAGGGATTTTGTAATTGTATATAAGAAACAGGAGTCTTGCACTCTTCAGGTTTATTTTCTTTATTTGTGGTTGATTGGTCTGGTAAAAAATTTTAAGAGAAAAACCCAGTTGTAATATTATTAGTATGATCTTACTATTTGAAGCAATCCAGGTAAATTGTGTTTTGAGCTATGACTAATGAGTCCTGTACATTGATTATATAATCCAATCATGCATAAAAGCACTTGGTAGACAGCCCTAAAATGAAAACCTGCTCTTTTTTATTTAAACCCAGTCTTCCTGCAAGAATTCCCTATCCATGTAATTTCTTTACAGCTTGTAATTCACATTAAAGTAGCCTTTTCTGATTACAAAAGCAACACTGCAGCCTAGAGAAAAGGATGAAGAAAAAGCTGACCATCCCAATAATCCCCCCATATTTTGGTGAGTATTCGTCTATCTTTTCACTCTTTTCTATGAATGCTACACATACACTTGTGGGTTTACTTAAATGGCATCTTAGCATATATACTATTTTATAACTTGCTTTCTTCAACTAATATTTTGTGAAAATCCATATCAATAAAAATACATACATAATCACTGGCTGCACAGTATTACATTTCTACCAATACTATGTAATATATTATATATATATTTAATATATTTTTAAACAAAAAAGTTGTTTCCATTGTATTTGAAAATATCAATATTTTTTAGTTTCTTTATGTGGTACCAATTTATTTGGGAAGGCAGATGGGAGATTAATTTTTTTATAAGCAAGTATTAGATTGCTACTAGTTTTATAAATATACATCATCAGTTTAGCTCTTTTCGACTAGAGCAGTCTTGGAAAATTTTAACCTTTTATTTAGTGTCAAATTCATTGTGACTAGAGCCCAGAAGTAGGATTTAATTCAAAATGTACTTTTATTTGTGTAACTGTCTAGTATGCCACGACCACTTACAGTTTTCAGTAAAGAGATTTCCCCCAAAACGTTTCCATTCGGCATATTTTCTCTAGAACAACAACAAAAAATGATCTGGGATTTGATCAATTAAGCTTTTGTTTAATATTAAATTCAAAACATTGTTTACATCAGATTCGCAGCCAAAATATTTATAGTTAGCATAATAATCTGGGATCACTGCAAAAATAAGAATATGGGATACAGCTTTAGTTAAAACAAGCAGCTCACAGAAAGAAATGTGTTAATGCCAATGAGAAAATGGCATCGAAAAAGACTAGGGTAGCAGCAGGATGGGCGGGGCGTGTGTCAGCTGCAGAGAAGCAAACCAAACCCTTTGGGGGAGTTTTCGTGGCTCACAGCCAAGTGGCTGAGGAACTCTGCAGACTTAGGAAGTGTGAAGAGTGAAGAGATAAGGGTCAAGGAGAAAAGAAAGGGGGTGGGGGTGGGGAATGATGAAAAATACCACTGCTTCAGGAAGAAGGCATTACTTAAAAGTGAGCATAATTTTACCAGTACCTGTGTTTTCTTTCCATCCTCTTTTGCTTTAACAATATGCACATTGCTTAGGGAAACAGAATCCAAATTTAAGCAAAGAAATTGAATTTGATACTGTCGATATTCTCCTCTGCCTCTAGCAAACCAGCGCTACTATGACCCGACTCACAGTGCCCTGGTTTTTTCGGTGCCAGGCGTTCACCTCCCGGCAGCAGACCCGAGATGCTCATCGGCGAGGGAGTGGGCGGCTGCAGTGTGTCTTGATGGCTATGGTGGTCGTAGTTCCTCTGAAGAACTTAG
Source organism: Monodon monoceros (assembly GCF_005190385.1). Classification (NCBI taxonomy): domain Eukaryota; kingdom Metazoa; phylum Chordata; class Mammalia; order Artiodactyla; family Monodontidae; genus Monodon; species Monodon monoceros. The sequence goes on from NW_021703778.1 coordinate 49,818,613, forward strand.
GAAACCTAGACTGAAAGTGAGCGCATCTCTCTTTCCTGTAGGAGGCTGAGCCAAATGAAGATCTGAAGATGAAGGGAAGGCCCGAAATTCTCACATCGTTAAAGAAGAAATGGTGCCTGATCCTTCACAAAAAGTCCCTGGACTTGCAGTGTTTGGCAGAGGAAGAGATATGGGGAAATACTGAAACTTATTCTAAAGGTAAACATGGAAATGTGAGATTAAAGAGCAGAATCATCTGATACCACAAATATCAAGAAGAAAGCAAGAAATGACTTGATTATCGCCTGTGCCTGTGGCCACCCCAAGGAGTTGTCTTCACATGCCACCTTCCTTTGGGACAGTCCTGCCCAGTCCCATATCTTTGCGTGGATCTCACTGATGTATCTGAATTGGCAAACTCACCTCAGAGGATGTGGAAAATTCCTTAAATAGAATTCATCACGTCCTGCCCCACCTCACCCTCAGGTTTCTCACAGGTTCCTTCTCAGCCTCTGCCAAAATTGTAGATAATCTGTGCAAGCGTGGATAATTTCTACTTTGGATCAGTTACTCCCTTTCTGTTAGATGATTCCCATTATTTGTAGATAAATATTTTAATGATCTTAACCAGGAGTTGTAGAGGCCATAAACTGCAAACTGCATTTTCCACTTTACCAATATTAAAATCACCTTTATTTTACTTGTATACAAAGAACCTTCTAGAAAAATCTGAAATTTCATTTTGCACCACTTTTATGTCATGTTTTTTTCTAAAGTCTTAAAGATCCAATGTAGCTAGCTAGAGCCTTCATCTGAAAACATGCCATCTGGTACTTCATCACAGTAAGCTGCTGAGACACTGCACACTTCATAGTTTTAGTTAGATGAATGCTTTCTTTTTCAACCTGCAGCTTTATCATAACAAAAACTTTAATGTTATTTTTACTATTTGAAGTAACATATAAAACATTCACCTCTTAAGTGATATCATGGTGCCTCTCAATAAAAGAAAAAATCCAAATGAAACCCAAATCTAGGAAGGGAGCCCACCTAGACCAGCAAAACCAGAGGGAATTGAAAAAAAGATGTTCAGTGTACACCAAGTTTGTAAAACATTAAAAAAAATTCTCCTCCCAATCCTAGCCCACCTGTACTTAGGAAGAAAGAAGGCAGGGTATAGATAATGAATGAATAGAATAAATAGCTATGGTGTTGATGACATGTGTAGAAACAACCGGTCATGCTTTTAGACCCATGAAGTCAATTCTTTAACTATGTTTTGTCCTACATAGAGGTTTAAGAATATTCAGACATGTATCTGTTACACAAAATAATCACTTCAGTTCTAAAAATACTCTCCTGCTACTAAATTTTTTTAAAACAAAAAGTGCAGCAGAAAAGCTTAATTAAACTTGCTGGTTGTTAAAGCTCTGCTTACTGAAAAAATATACTATTCTTAGAGTCCCACAGTCCAATTGCAAGAAACAACTAATATATTTTCAGTCAAGAAATAGTTCCTGTCTTATGCTTCGCACTGAGGCCACTGGATGGGATTTTTAATTGCGTAAACCCAAGACTGTCCTGGGCAGCTGAAGAGAACTCTGTTCTGCTAGTAACATCAGCCTCGGGAGAGGGGAACTGAACAGAGGCCAAATTCCTCCAGGAAGTTTGGGACTAGTTGAAACCATTCTACTCCACCTTGCTTTGATGATGGCGATTGATGATAAGTTTTCATTTTTCAGCACCTGGTGTTAACATCACAGGTTTCACAGGTCCAAAGCAACAACAAAGAACTAAAACATCATTTACAGATTGGCAACGTGTTCCAGAGCCCACAGGGGAGCAGAATGTAGCAGGGTGAGAAGAGAAACTTGGTTCCCTATTCCAGAATTTACAAATGAGAAAAGCCACACAAGACAGGAAAGAAGCATGTTGTTTGGGGCTCTGGGAAAAGAGACCAACAGGCAGGGCCAGGTTGGCTTTGAGTAGTTTCAAAGGCTGTGCCCCCAAGAGATGCAGCCTGGGGACAGCACCTTGTCCCCCAGGCATCAGGCTTGGCTAAAACACTAATAAACTCCACTGGGTTTCAGGCCCTCTCCTCTGTCAGGCTCCGTGCCATGCAGGGCAAAAGTTGGTATGGGAATCTGCACAGTTCCAACATCAGAAGGAAACCAAGACTTTCTGGCAGTCTAAACAACTAGCCAGAACCGCCTAACAATACAGCAAAGAATGATCTTCAGTCCTGAGAGATTGGGAGGGCCACATTTGTTATAAGAGGAAAGCGGTACCGAAGGAAAATTAGTAGAACTGTCTTCACAGTCTAATTGTGAAAGGGGTTGAAGTTAAAACTCCGCCCATTCATTCACTCCCAGGAAACACCTTTGAAGTGGCAGGTCCTGTGCTAGGCTCTGGGGATTCAAGGGTGAACAATACAGAGCTGCGGTCTGCCTTCAGGGAGCTGGTATTCTAGTGAAGAAAATAGACAGCAAACATAAACATACCAAAATGGATGGTTACAAAGAACGGCAAGTGCCAGGAAAGGGGCTGCATGGGGCAGATGTGGCCCCTGAGTTGGAAAGACTTGAAGCAGCCTGTCGTGGAGGAGTTGGGGGAACAAGGTCCCCGCAGAGGTCTACCTCCCGATGGCTCTGCAGCAGGGAAGCAGCATGGGTGCGTTCCAGGACTGAGGAAGACCAGCAATGGGCATGCTGGGCAGAGAGGCCAAGGGCTGGCACGGAAGCAGGACCCTAGGGTGTGGCAGCGGTGCTTTGCTGCTAGAGCCATCAGGTTTTCTCCCCAGGGATGACGAGAAGCTGTGACGTGCCTGGGGGAAGTTGACATTCATCCCACTTCTCGATGTGATTCCCTGGAGAATGGGTTGGAGGCAGCTGAGGGTGGAAAGTGGACAGAGGCCCACTGGAATTCACTGTGGCCTAGGGGAGGGGTGGCCATGGCTTGGATTCACCGGATTGGAGATGAGAGAAATGGTCGGAGGAAAAGGTAAACCAGGCAGGACTGGAGATGAGGAATGGAGAGGGGAAGACAGGTGCCCAGGTTTCTACTAAGTCTCCCAATTCCCGTTCCATCTCCATCTTGCCTCCACCACCCTCTGACACTGCTCTCAGAGGTGGCTGACGGCCCGCCTCCCCTGCTGCAGTTGCCCACCCTCCCATCTTCTTCTGCATCACCAGTGGTCTTCACCTCATTGACCCTCCTCTCCTTGAACTTGGGCCCAACAGGCCCCTCCTCCTACCTCTCTATGTCTCTGGCTCCTCCTTCTCCGTCTCCGCCTTAAGCCAACACAGTTCCCAGGTGGCCCATAGCTCCCACCATCACCTTGAAGAAGGGGCTTTCTCAATACCCCGAGGTGGCCTGACCATGCCCCTGAGGCCAGGCTTGACCACACCCCAGGTGGCCTGACCACACGCCCCAGGCCTGGTGTGCCTCCTCAGCTTCATGAAAGCTCTACAGCCCATTAAAACAGGGTGTGGTGATGGCCGCACAGCTCTGTAAGTACACCGGTAACCTCTGAATTCTACTCTGAAGGGGGTGAGTTTATGGTACGTAAATTATGCTTCATGAAGCTTTAAGAAACAGACCAAAGAGAAAGCCCAACAGCACTCCTCTCGGGCCCCAGCCCTAACCTCCACATCCATGCCTTGTCATCAGGGAGCCACTATTGGCCTCCAGCAGGAGTCATGCTTGAGTCCTCCCTCTAACTAGCCTCCCAAGTCCAGAAAGTTGCCAGAGTCAGCCAACTCTCATCCACCAGTATTTCTGCAACCCAGGCAGCCCCTCATCACCATCCCGCCCGAGCCCCCACTGAGCCCTTCAGGACTCTCCAGTCAGAGGTTCGCAGCCTAGGCACCACCACCTAGGGCATGTTTGACTTTTTTGGGGGGTGCTTTGGGCCGTCACATGGGTCTGAGGCACTTGGCACTAGTGTGTGGGGGAAAGGATGTGTGACATCTTCATATGACTAATTGTCCCCTGTCCTACAGTACTTCAGAATGAATGTCCCATCTACATTCTCTTACATACAGATAAGTCTTGCCTTCCTAAACTAAGTCATTCTTGTATCGACCTGATCTGCTTTTTGTTTTCCTGAATTTCTTATACAGAGTGGCTGCTGATCCTCTTATTTTCTTAAATTCAAAATTACTTACTCTATCTAGATGTCAGCAACGGCGGACCTCACTGTGCCTTTATGATTCGGGAGCAGGGCAATCTACAAACTGTGTGGCTGGGACCTGGAGTCAACTGGGACCTGGGCCCCTTCTTCCAATGAGGGGGGCCACCCCCAGGCTCAGGCTCCTCTGGGACAGGTGGTTTCTCCACACCTTTCCTGGGCCCAAGTCTCTAGTTGCCAGGTAGCTGGCGTTTCCAGCCTACTCCTGCACACAGCTGGCACCACAAAGCAGGCTTGCTGGCACCAAGTGGTCCAGGCATTCCTCTGTGACAGGGCTGCCTTCTCACATAGGCCCTATGAAAAAGGAGAATAACAGAGGCAGGAAGCCTTCACTGGGACACCTACCCACCAGCCCGCCCTGCCCTACTCTGTGCCATGCAGGAGGGCAGGTCGTGCCTCCCCCTTTCTTGCTGAGTTTGGCTTTGTAAAGACCCACATCCCTGGGCAAGGCCTATTCCTTACCCAATCCAGTGACAGTGACAGTGTGGAGTCCAGTCTGAGCCCTGGGACTCACGCAGCCACCCTTTGCTTACTCTTTGCTCACTCTTTGCTCTCTGGGTCAGATGCCTTTGGACCTCTTCACTTTCCCCTCCTCAGGGCAAGCGTCCCTGCTCACCACTGCCAGTGAGCAGCAAGCTCTCTTCTCTGACTCTTGTGACATTTTATTCCTAGTTCTCTGATGCTATAGATGACTTCCTTCTTTATGTATGAGGGTCCCATTCCTCCCAATGCAGTCCTTCCCACGCAGTCTATGATGAGCGACAGTCAGAGTGACATTCAGGTCCTATCTTTCTAGAAATGTTTACTGAGCATCTATGATATTTAAGATACTATTCTATGCCCTGCAGGGATACATACATAGGGAACATGGCTGGTGCCTTTGAGAAGTTCATGACATATTCATTTACAGCCCTTGGAGTGAAAAGACATTAGTAGAAAAGGGAAATGGAGAGAGGTAAGGGACCACATTATAATCAAATAAGGATAAACATCACCCTGTTCACATCCACTGTTTGTTCCAGGCAGGGACATTGTGAGGTGGTGACTGGGGCCCGGGGACTGGGTGCTGGCCATAGCAGTCCTCTCCAGGAACTCCCCTCCAAGCTCGGTAAAAACAAGATTCCATCCTGCAGGCCTGATGAGGTCCCAGAATGTCCCCTCAATACTTCCCTCTGCTGCTGGACTAGAGAAAGCAGTTCACCTGGGGAGGAAGAATTGGGCTGACAAGACTCCCTGGGGTCCCCACTTTTTAAGAAAGAGTCTTAAAAAAATGTCCTGATTCTTACCCAGTTCCTTTCTAAGATGGGGAGCTGCCTCTGGCCATGGCAGAGGGAAGCCCAACTGCCATTACTTCAGACTGTGGTCCCACGGTAATGGGGAGAAGAAAGAGGCTCTTCCAGGCCACAGAGCCTTGGGGAAAGGGAGCCCATGAGACCACACTCCTGGGAGACTCCAAAGATCAGACATGTCTTGTCCAAAATGAATGAATGAATGAAGGGATTGGATGGCAACCTAAGTGCAGTGAGATGAAATGACGCCCCAGTGCTGGGAGTGGGCTCCGGCTTCTGGCTCTCCACCCTCTCCCCATCCCACAGGTTGCTTCTGACAGAGCAAGAGGGTGGGTCCAGCCCGGGAGAGGGGAGGAGATACCCCAGGAGCCTTGTGCTCTGTTCTTCTTTGGCAAACATCGCCATTTCCAGCCAACGAAGCTGGGTAGGCTGTGGCTGGAGTAATTGATCGTGACATGGTCAGGGAGCAAAAGGCACCTGTGCTCATTTCTGAGAAGTGAGCAAGTATAGACACTTTTCTTGGGCCAGGTGACTCTTGCAGACATGAAATGGTGGCATCAATCTTTCTTCTTAAAATAAACAACTCTTGCTCATAAAAATCATTCTTGTGCCTAAAAGTGTTTCAATCAAAAAATGTGTTCTTTGTTCTGAGGCATTCAATTGGCCTGACAGGGCCAGGGGTTGTGATAAGAATGTCCATCCTTGCCCTGAAAGCAATGGCCAGCCTTCCAGGTGCTGGACAGGGCCCTCCCAGGTCTCCCCGGGCTCCCTGCCACTCTGTGGCTCGAATGTGCCAGGTTGAGTGTTTTAAAAATAAAGACTCCTTCCAACTGAAGAATAGAACAGACTTGGTGATACTTCTGCAGACAAGAAAGAGTCTTAAGAAAAAAAAAGAGTCCTGATTCTTACCCAGACTCAAGCTAGAAAACTGAATGATTCCATGAGCTCAACTTGCCCTCCTCAACCTCTCCGCCTACACCTGTAGCCTCAAATTGGGCATATCCCCACCTTGCATCCAGTATGTTGCTCTGAGGAAGTTTTCAGTCACTCCAGGTGGACAGTTGGGACCAGATGGACAAGGATACACACACGGAGGCACCAGGAGTGGGGAGACAGGGCACAGACCTGGGCGTGTTCTGCCCTCCCATCCGAGTCAGGTGCACTGTCTAGGGCCTTGCCTGCTCTGCCCCATGTCACACCCCCTCTCAACATCGGAGCCAGCCAGGCAGCAGGTCTGTGGAGAAGGAAGTCCATCCTATGTGAACACCCTGCCTGAGTGGGGTCACCACTTGGCTGGGACCTCAAGTGACACAAGTAAAGGCCCATGGTGAACAGCTAAAGAGTAGCTGCTTCTAGCCACAGGCTAGAGAGGGTTCAGAGAGGCCCTTTTATGTCTACCCCCAAGACCTACCCTGGGCCCCACGTGCCTACCCTGGAAACCTGCATTTATTAAGTAACAGCTTTTTTATTGTTCCATTTTTCTTGATAATCTTCTAACAGAGACTCAGGTCAGGCTGAGCCTCCGGGTTGATTTAAATCCCTTGTAAAGCAGATGCGCACGGCCTCTGTGTGATGCTTCCCGAGCCCCTGCCTCCCCTTTGCTGACTTCTTTGGCCCAGGACCCGGTTCAGAAGTGCTCCTCTGAGCTTCAAGGGCCTGGCCCTGGAGCCCGAGAACCTAGGTAGCTGTTAAAGGGAGGGCTGAGCCATCCTGCGGGCCAGGCAGTGTCGACTCCAGAGGTGGCACTCCCCAAGTCCTGTGCCCCAGCTCCTCCACGTTCTGTGTCCCCAGTACCTAGAGGCACCCTTTGCCTTGGCTGGAGGGGACATGGCTCTGCAGTCAGACAGCACGTGTTCAACCAGCCCAGCTGCGCCCTTCGGCCTCTCCAAGCCTCCTTTCCTTGCCTAGTGAAAGGGGGCCATGAAGGGCTGCTCCAAGGATTTCCTCAGGAGTCATGAAATATGCCTGGTATCTCACAGGGACTGAAAAGGAAACCTTCTTCCCCCAACCCCCCTCCTCCTGCCCACTCACACCCTCTCTTGGGCTCAGCTCAATATTTCTGTGTCCCTGGAGCTGACTTAGGTTGGGAGGGGGTGGCATAGGAAAGCCCTTCTCCTGTTCTCAAGGGGATCACACTTTCAAGACCCAATTCCAGCCTCCGCTCAACTCACACAGGCGTCCAGCTTGCCGCTGCCTTTCCTCTCCTCGTGGCTCCGGGCCCAGCTGGAGACGCTTGGCTCTGACGCACTTCAAACTGCTGACACAAGTTACTTGGATGCCTTTAAACCCAAAACAAGGTCAGACATCAAACCGCATCTCCCTCTGCAGCCAGGCCTCCATTCCCACCAACCTCGGGAAGGACTTGGAGAGAATAAAAATATTAGTGGCGGAATTCATATCATATCCACCCAAGACTCCGGCCCCTGCAACAGAGGCAGCCTCTCTTGTGAATGTGTTCTGGAATTTCTCTGTTTATTTGTCATATGTTTACATACAGAAAGTTCCATGTATAACACAGTATGGTATGACTTCAATGGGCATTTCACTAAAACTGCATTTCTGAGATGCAGCCTGTCAATCCGTTTTGCACGTGGGTTTCCTGAGCTCCTGGCCGCTGCCTGCAGCCCCAGAAAGGATCAGCATTTGCTGACTCCGAGGCTGTGTGTCTGGCCAAGGAGCCCTTTTCCTTCTATTCCACAACATGATCACTTTGGTGATAATGTCCCTTAAAGAAATAAAAAGCAAGGCACGTTTGCCCAATTTTAAGTTGAGCGGGCTCTGTGTGTGGCATTAGGCAGCAGAAAGGTATTCAGTGCCAGCCAACACTTAAATGACACTGTTTCCCACTCTGGGTCGTGACGTTGGCCCTGGCACCGTGAATAGCACCCGTGCCTAATCCCAGCGAGGAGCAAAGGGAGCCTGGGAGCCCAGGGTGGGCTGGAGGATGATGCTGTACCTGCTTCTCTCACCTTTCCAGCTGCTGTATTGTTGTTTAAATGCACCTTTAATCTGGACTCATCAAAATCATCACTGAGAACACAAGTCTGACAGGCAGCAGGGGTTCCAGGCCATCGACCTCCTGATAGTGGGGCCCCACTTAACAGGAAGTCCTTCCAGAATGGCTCTATTGTAAATGCCCCTCGAAGCTGGGAGATATTAGCAGGGGGGCCCCAGGTCCTGCTCCAGGGCTTTGTGAAAGAGGCACCCACCCAAAGCCACTGTCTGTCTCTCTGACCCTGTCTCTCTCTCTCTCTGGCTTTGGCCTCCAGGTCATCAGGACACACCATACCGGAAGGATCCATGGCAGGACACAAGCTAGGACACAAGCGAGCCTAATTGCCCAGCCTCTGAGGTAAAGGACCAACTTGAGCTGGAGAGTTCGATTTTGGGGCGCTTGCCTCCTTTTTGATTAATTTCCTCCCCTTTTAGACCTGGGGTCCATCTGCCCATTGCTCACCAGCCTCTGCCCCCCATCCCCTTCCCCAGGCCTGTCGCAAGCATCCCTGCTTCAGTGCTCAGCCTAATTGGTCCAAGTGTCAGCCCATTGTCTTGGGCACTGTGATTGGTTGAGGAATCGAGACCTAAGCCAATCAGCACATGGCATTATCCTGGGCCCCAGAGCTGATCCTCACATGGCTGGGTGGTAGGCGGGTGGCCCAGTTGGAGATAGTGAGATGTGAAAACATTCCACCCTCTTAAGAGCCAGTAGGGAAAGAAACACCTTCCTTTTCTCTGGACATCTGGGCATGTGGGTGTGAGGCTTGAGACTGCTGCCAGCATTTTGCCACCATGAAGGAAGCTGAACTAAGGGTAAGCCTCAGTTAGGGAGCAGAGAGTAGAGAGAATTTCCGAGAGATGAGGCCAGAGTCCCTGGATTAAAACAGCCCTGAAGCCCACCCTAACACTGGGCATCTACTTATGTGAGAACAAATTTCCTGTAGTTTGGTGTGTTAATGGAGAAAGTCTCCTTTTAGCTTGGGTGAGCAAGAGCTGAGGGGGGCCTCCTCAGGGCAACCTCCCACCCACTCACTTTCTGGTAAACATGCCATCTTCAGACTGGTCCAGGGCAGTAGAGGATTACTGTTGCATATTGATGCCACAGGATGATTTGACTGAAATAACAGGTATGTCAAAGGTACTTTTGGCCTTGGCTCTGCCCATCTTGGATCCCTTCCCAAGTGCTCCTCTCTGGCTGTTGTGAAGACCCTCAGCAGAAGGACTGAGGACCACAGGCTTGGAGACCAGAGGAGAATAGAGTGAAGCCTCTTGGACACCTCCAAGACTGGGACTCCACTCCCAGGTGACAGGGATCCTGGATTCGCCACTTGGCAATCCCCTGCAGGCTGTGCTTTTCTTTAGAGAAGCCGGAGAGCAGAAAAGTCAAGAGTGCCAGGGCACCTGGGTTCAAATCCTAGTCCTGCCACTTGTTAGCTATTTGACCTTGGGCAAACTACTGAACAGTGCTATGCCTCAGTTTCCTTATCTGTAAAATGTGAGTAATTCCAACCTCATAGGGTGGTTATGATGATCAAGTGAGTTAATTATTACTAAGAAACTTAGAACAGTGCTAGACACATAGTAAGTAGGCAATAAATTTAGCTATTATTATTTGCAAGAATGGAGAATCAGTTGAGTTGGTTTCTTGGTTTTTATGTGTGTGATATTAATTTTCTTTTTTCCCTGGGGAGAAGTGTCTGAGGATCCTGGGCAGTCCTGTCTGCACTTGGAGATGTGAGTCTTCCAGAACTCTGAGACTCATCAAGTTTCTTGCGCCCACACAATGCAAATGTGATAGCAGAGAGGCTGGGGGCCATGCCAGGGCAGACCAACAGCAGAAAGCCTGGGACTCCTGCTCTTTGGAAGCCCAAGAATAACTGAGATCAAATTCCCTCCAGCCTGGTATGATGGAGCCTCAGGCTCAAGGTAAATTTATCAATAACAACTAAATACATAAATATTCCTTCCACCCCAAATTCCTGCCCAGCACATGTGCATAAATCCTATCATCGATAACCGTGGAGAACGTGAATGCTCGGACTACTCATGTCTGTTCCATGTTCTGAATTCCCTTGGGAGATACCCTGTGTGGCATCTCGTTTGGTTCCAGCACGAAAGTGAGGAGTACTCTAAGAAGAGGAACCTGTGGAAATGTGGCAGGGAAGGCAGGAGGGCCCTCATCCTGAGAAAGGTCACAAGGAATTGCCACCGAGGGAACTGGATTGTTTGCGAGTCTGTGTTCCCACACGCGGCACCACCTCCCACCCACCCGGAATGCACCTTGGGTAAGGCCTGCTGCCCCTCCTCCTCGTCCCACCTATGCCCCTCCCCTCCCATGGGGTCCAGGCAAGCCCGTGTGGCTGTGATTGTGATGGGGTTCATCACCAGGCCAACTCTGAGCAGACCCTAGGGCCTCAGCCCACCCACGCCCATTCCCAGGAAGTCACCTCTGCTCAGGGCTAAGGAGTGCCCTTTGGCATTCCACTTGCTCTGGACTCCAGGGAGCCTCATGGTGATGCTCTCATGGCCACTCTGGTCCAACCCGTGGAAGAGCTCAGGAGCCTGACCATTTGCTGTAATGTCAGAACTACCTTATGATTGTGACTCTTAGAACCTCTTGGTCAGCCTTCCCTCTACCGTCGGGCAGCATATGGGGCAGGAGGCTATCAGTTCTCACCCTCCCTGTATCAACACCCATCCGCCATCAGTCCCCTTGTAGGGCCCTCCCTGTGTGACCCCATGGGAGTCACGTGACTTGCTTTGGCCAATGGGCTGTTAGCAAGTGTGATATGAGTAGAGGCTTGAAAAGTGCTGCTAAATGGAGGTTTGTTTATTCTGCTTCTCTGCCGCGGCCATGAGCACACCCTCAACTGGTCTGCCAGTCAGTGTGCACGTGAAACAGAGCTAGTGTCCCCAGTTTTCCCACTGAGGCCACCCCAGACCAGCCAACAGTCAGTGGATCCCCAGGCAGGTGAGTGAGCCCAGCCAGCACCAGGACAACTGCTCAGGCGAGCCTAGACTGAGTCACCAGCCCACAGACTTGCTAGATCAGTAAACGCCTCTTGTTTTAAGCTGCTCTGTCACAGAGTGTCGATCTGTCACAGAGTGTCCTCGTGGCACTAGTAACTGAGACGCACACAAGGTGGGGCTCCTGTCAGCCTCATCAGAGAGGAGCTAGTGAGTGGCCAGTGCGGAGGGCCAGGAAGTGGGTGGCCCTTAAAATAAGCGTCTCTGGCAGCACCCAGGGCTGATCTTCACAAGCGATCATTCCTGAAGCACACAGGAAGGGGCAGAAAATGAGGCCAAGGCACAAGCACCAGCGGTTGTACTGAGCACCTGCTATGGGCAACTGGGTCCTGGGGCCACAGGCCCTTAGCGGTGGGTCAGACTCAGGCAGTGCTGCTTGAACTCGTCTCCCCAAGGTCCCAGGCTGGCTGTGGGGGTCGACAGGACAGCGTGCAATCCCTCCCTTCCCTCCTCGCCCCCGCAAATGGTGACTGCGTTCCCTTGCTGCCCTCCATCTCCAAGGCTGAGTCATGAGGCTTATGGTCCAAAGAAGGAGGAGCCTAGAACCTCCAGGTCTGTGTCTCAGCTGCCAGCACACTGGGCTGCGAGGGCTGCCTCGCCCAAGGGCACACCCCTTCCCAAGGACACACCCCTTCCCAAGGGCCCACCCCTTCCC